>NC_061101.1:2299053-2334305 GCF_015104395.2 Macrobrachium nipponense | reverse complement strand
ATGAAGGATATTAAAATTCATTTATTTTTCAAAGTAGTCAAGTGACTCCCTTACTTTTTTTAACTTATTATTATTAATGATCCTCAGTCATTTATTTATTCATCATTTCTTCTCTTTTTGTAACCTTTTTTATCAGCGTCTTTCATTTGAATAACTATATTTTATGTTCTTCAGGAATATGGAGTTTCTGCTTTCAGACATTATTATTATTTATTTTTTTTCTTTTTTTTTTTTGCTCTATCTATCACATTCCTCCAATTCGACTGGGTGGTATTTTATTTATAGTGTGGGGTTCCGGGTTGCATCCTGCCTCCTTAGGAGTCCATCACTTTTCTTACTATGCCGCGCCTTTCTAGGATCACACTCTTCTGCATGAGTCCTGGAGCTACTTCAGCCCCTAGTTTTTCTAGATTCCTTTTCAGGGATCTGGGGATCGTGCCTAGTGCTCCTATGATTATGGGTACGATTTCCACTGGCATATCCCAAAATCCTTCTTATTTCTATTTTCAGAACTTGATACTTATCCATTTTTTTCCCTCTCTTTCTCAATTCAAACTCTGGTGTCCCATGGTATTGCGACATCAATGAGTGATACTTTCTTCTTGACTTTGTCAATCAACGTCACGTCTGGTCTGTTTGCACGTATCACCCTATCCGTTCTGATACCATAGTCCCAGAGGATCTTTGCCTGATCGTTTTCTATCACTCCTCAGGTTGGTGCTCGTACCACTTATTACTGCAAGGTAGCTGATGTTTCTTGCACAGGCTCCAGTGGAGGGCTTTTGCTACTGAATCATGCCTCTTTTTGTACTGGTTCTGTGCAAGTGCCGGGCATTCGCTTGCTATGTGGTTTTATGGTTTCATTTTTCGTATTGCACTTCCTACATATGGGAGAGATGTTATATCCGTCTATCGTTCTTTGAACATATCTGGTTATTAGGGCCTGTTTTTGTGCAGCTGTTATCATTCCTTCAGTTTCCTTCTTGAGCTCTCCCCTCTGTAGCCATTGCCATGTGTCATCGCTGGCTAGTTCTTTAGTCTGTCTCATGTATTGTCCGTGCATTGGTTTGTTGTGCCACTCCTCTGTTCTGTCTGTCATTCTCCTGTCTCTGTATATTTCTGGGTCTTCGTCTACTTTTATTAGTCCTTCTTCCCATGCACTCTTTAGCCACTCGTCTTCACTGGTTTTCAGATAATTGCCCCAGTGCTCTGTTCTCGATGTTGACGCAGTCCTCTATACTTAGTAGTTCCTCTCCCTCCTTCCTTTCGTGTTATGTATAGTCTGTCCGTATTTGCTCTTGGGTGTAGTGCTTTGTGTATTGTCATATGTTTCCTGGTTTTCTGATCTATGCTGCGGAGTTCTGCCTTCGTCCATTGCACTATTCCTGCGCTGTATCTGATTACTGGCACTGCCCATGTGTTTATGGCTTTTATCATATTTCCGGCGTTGAGTTTTGACTTGAGTATCGCCTTGAGTCTCTGCATATATTCTTTCCTGATCGTGTCCTTCATCTCTTGGTGTTTTATATCCCCTCCTTCCATTATTCCCAGGTATTTGTATCCTGTCTCATCTATGTGTTTGATGTTGCTCCCATCTGGTAGCTTTATCCCTTCAGTTCTCGTTACTTTGTCCTTTTTGTATGTTGACTAAGGCGCATTTTTTCTATTCCAAACTCCATCCTGATGTCCCCAGATACAATCCTTACAGTCTGGATTAGGGTATCTATTTCCTTGATGCTCTTACCATACAGCTTGATGTCGTCCATGAACATCAGATGGTTGATTCTGTTGCCTCTTTTCTTGAGTTGGTACCCGGCATCCATCTTTTGTAGTACTTTTGTCATGGGAATCATGGCCTACTACGAAGAGTAGTGGGGACAGTGAGTCGCCCTGGAAGATCCCTCTCCTGATATTAACCTCTGCTAGTCTTATTCCAGAGCTGGTAAGTATTGTATTCCAGTTGCGCATTGTATTTTTGAGGAGAAGCTAGTAGGAGAAGGAAAACCAACCTAAGCATGGCATGGATAGACTATAAGAAAGCCTTCGACATGATACCACACACATGGCTAATAGAATGCCTGAAAAAAATATATGGGCTAGAGGAAAACACCATCAGCTTCTTCAAAAAAAATTATTATTATTATTATTATTATTATTATTATTATTATTATTATTATTATTATTATTATTTTTTTGGTAGAAGACCCTCTTTTAGGCAAATGCTGAGTCAATAAGGAAAAGTATGGAAGCCTGGTACCACCAGGAACCCCGCCCCGACGTTGCAGAGCCCATCAAGCTTTTCTACAAAGGGCACTTCCACCGGAGGTACAAGGAGGACGAACAAGCCCTCAAAAAAGATCATCGAGGAAAACGTCAGCCCCTACTACGACCCAGACAGAAATATTAAGATAATTATATTATAAAACGAAGAAGACGAGCAGCCTGGTGATGAGAAACAATCCTTCGGCGCCCCTGCAGGATCCCTTGAAGAAGACGAGTGTGGTCTACCGTTACACATGCCCCGTCCGAGGATGCCTCGGCAAATACGTCGGTATGACCTTCATGCATTTCTCCAAGCGAATCTCCTGCCATGCCCAAGAAGGAGCCATATTCAACCACGCCAGGACTGCTCATAACAAACGGATAAAAAGAAATGATATTATCCCTAATATCATAATAATAGATCAGACAACGGATCCCCGACGTCTGCGCCTCCTAGAAGCCCTCCATATAGGTAAGGAGAAACCAAACTTAAATATCACTCAAGAAACGTTTCTCCTTCCCACCGCCGCCCGGAGAGCAGCGAACGACCCCCCGACGATGCCAGATAATCAGGAGCCCCCACAGGATGATACGATTCCTGCTACAGACGGAATTCCTGACGTTCATCCCCAGGCACACTACTGTGGCGCTCGCACGAGAGAATCCCCGAGACCTTCGAGGCGAGATCCACGGCTTCGCCCAAGACCGGGCGGCAACCGACCAATGCAGAATAGCAACTCTAGGTCCGAGCCGCTATAAATACCGTCCGCAAACTTTCTTGCTACAGTCTCTTCAACCGACTCGTCCGAAGATGACCTACGAGAAGGTCGAAACGTCACGTGATACCAGCTATACCAGCACCAATACCAGCCCTTAAACCAAAGACGACCCCGGCCCGAACTGAACTACGCCTACGGAATAATACCAGCACTGACGACGACCCCTGCTTGACCTGGACCTGATATCCTGTTCCAATAAAAGATTCCTTCAGCATTTACAATTTTTGAAAATTCCCAATATGAATATTGGCCAGTTACTCAGAAACATCGCTGAGCCTGAGAAGCGAATTGTAAGGAAAATAGAAAAAACAATATATAAAATCAACAATCGCTTAATTCTGCCATCCTTTTTAACAGTATTATTATTATTATTATTATTGTAAAGTTTAGAAAATGCTTATAGTCAGGCACAACTTCCACATAACTGATGTCCAAGTTTATATATATATATATATATAATATATATATATATATATATATCTTATAATATTATTTATATATATAGATAATATATATATATAATATATTATTATATATATATAAATATATATATATATATATATATATATATTAATTACCTCAGAACACTTTTTAAATTAATACTATAAGTCAAAACAGATAAAGCTGGATAGAATAGAGAGAAAATTATCTGCAATTTTTATCATATCATTTTATTACGTGTTTTTAAAATAGAGCTTTCTTGGCGGGGAAAGATGGCTGTCTCTACGCTCATTGGTAGCTGGTGACGTCATCTACATATCTGCGATTGACTGGTCAACCAATCGTAGCCGGATATCACATTTCAAAAGATTCTTTTCGATTTTCTTAAAGTAATTACCGATTATTTTTTTCTTTGTTTTCATGAATTGATTTGGGTAACAAGTAGAGTATAGTACAAGCCACTCAGAATACAATGCTTCTTTATATATAATGCTTAATAATGCGTTTTTAAGTTCAGCACAGTTGTCAAGTGCTCTATTATCCACATATTTTCATGCCTACAGGAGAGACCAAGGTTCATGAATGAGTATTGCCATATTTGCTCTCCTAGAGATCCTAATTAAAATTCATTTTCTATTGTGTTTAAGACGCTTTCGAGAGATGTTGGTCATAGTTATTTATTTCTTATATTAATAGCAATTTTATTTGTACTTCTAAATAAATTTGAAGTGAAAATTTAGCTTATCAAATATATAGGTTTTTTAATTGAGAGTATAAATACAACCGTGGTTACCATGGAAACGCTTATGGCACTCCACGAATACACACTGTTTTTAAAAGGTTTTAATTGCTGCTACACAGTACTTTAAAGTAGTTTTATTTGTATCGTTACGGTTTTACAATTATTTTCACTTGTACAGTTAACATATATTATTTATTATATATTAATATATATATATATAGTATATATATATATAACTAATATATATATATATATTTATATCTATATATATATATATATATATTATATATATATATATAAATGAATTGCACTAAGCAATTCTATGAGAATTACAGTGAGTTGTAAAGAGAACAAACCATTGATTGTAAAGTTTTCATGTTACAAGTGAACAAATCTCAAGTCATAGGCAGTAGTACCATCCATGCACCTCACGTGGTGTACTGTCGGCATTGCTGAAGGGCGTTTACACCCAATTTTTATAGCCTTTTACTTTACCTCCCATTCTTTCTTCAGATTTCCTGTCCAACCTCTCTATCTATCATTCTTCAGTGCAACTGTGGTGTTTTTACTGCATCTCATTGCACTCTGGAAATCTTCATCTTGCTGTCCAACTCCCCCTGTTCACTGTCTTGAGCGCTGAATGGCCTTGAGTATCCCAGCGCTTGGTATTACATGTTAAATTTCACTGGACAATTCAGAACTAACGTCATATCCAACGCCAGCGAAAAAAAATGATAAGGTGTTATGTACCAATAAAAAAGGGGTTTTACCACCCCCCCCCCCCACCCCCTTAGCCTCCCAGGAGTCCATTGCTATGCCGTTGCCCTGGAGAGATTATTTACCAGGTTTTACTAAGATCTAAAGGCGTAATAGAACCCTTTTGCACATAAAAGAAAATATAAAGCAACACAGATCCTTCCAGTACAAAGTCAAGGATAGTATAGTATGTATAGGTAAGCTCTAAGCCCAAGTCAAATTATTTGCTAAGTAGGCTTAAGAGAGAGTTGTGTTTGAATTCAATTTTATCGTAATTTTAAGAATTAATCTTCCAAAATCTCATGTAAGATAGTCAAATATATCTTTTACAGATCTATGCAATGTGGTTCCAAGAATTGGACGACCGAAGGACACATTAAATGTAAAACTTACACAAGAACTTAGCTAAGGATCGTTGGAAGCAAGATGGAAAACGGTTGGTAAATCCTTATGCGTTTCTCATTCACGAGGTCTTATATATGCTCCTCTGCGTTCGTAATATCCTACCTTATCCTACTTACGATACATTTTGTACCAGTAACGGACATATAGATTTAACTAAAGGAAAATATAAAGTATAAGCATTCGTGTGGTGAGAGAATCATATACCTTCTTTTTTTTCTGGTGCTACTCCTTCGTACAAGAACAAAAGCGCTCATGGCTGCCTCCGATCCTTATCGCCTCCCAAGTATAATATATTATACAGGACAGAAGACAATGGGAGAATCGTATATACGTAGAGACAGGTGACAACACAAAAAGAAAATAAAGTAAAGGGTTCTTCACAAGAGAGAGAGAGAGAGAGCGAGAGAAAAGGGATAGATAGATAGAAGCTTTCTTGACATCTTTCCAGCACAGTTAGTCTAGAGTGCTAAACCGACCTGGTGCGTAGAAAGTGTCCCTCTGCAGGTGGATTTGGTCAAGGTGACCTATTGCTTTTCCCCGCCGCCCTTCGGGAGCGCCCTTTTCAAAGGACTCTCCGATCAATTAGCGACGAAAAGACGCCACAAACTAAGGTATTATAATCGTCATTAACGCGTCGTTTCGCTTAGCGCATCGAATGTCTGTCTGCATTTGTTGAGCTTTTTTCGTGAGATAGGCCTAGTTGCTTATGTGAAATAATGCATGACTAAAATTATATCGCTTATGTACAAACTATTTACACATTAATATCTCTTTTGGCATGGCGTGATTGTACTTGCTAATTATGGCTAATAATAAAAGTCATGGGATTAGACAACGCTCTTTTGAAGTATACTAAACTCTCTCTCTCTCTCTCTCTCTCTAGATGGTTTTTTACACGTATGTACTCACACTCACGCGCTCGTGCGTGTGCTTTGTGTGTAAGCGTGTGTGTGTATTTTGTGTGTGCATACATATATATCACTATCACTTTTAGTTTCCCAGTTTGAAATCACAGGATCTATTCAGATTAGGTTGTGAATGAATTCAGTTTCCTCATATATTTCAATCCAATATATCTGCTTTTTTAAGCATTCGTGAAAGTGATGTGTTTATCCTTTAACTGATGACAACTAACGCGAACATTTTTGGGTATACACACGAGAATTCTGCAAATGGCTGAACCGAAGTTTTCACAGTCAATTTCACCTCTCTCCCTTCCTCCGTTCTTCCTTTCATCCACATATCCACCTAATTCCTCTCCCCGTTTTGGCGCTACGAAGACCTGTAACGAATCTAAGGTTACATCATTCTGTTAACGGCGTCAAACGTCTTTTCTTTTTCTTTTTTCACCCAATGATGCTACTGCCATGATCTTCGCCGCCATCTTCGCTGGCAGATCGTCAGTTCATTTAGTGGTTGTCTCATCATCATGGAAAACTTGGAGTCCGCAGACGCGTGGATACCCGATGCCTTCTCATTCGCCCCCACGGGCACCATCTTCATTAATGTCATTCATGGACGATTGCTATAGCCATACCGCCCAATATGTACCGTATAATTCATCTCATTATTTCCACATACGTATGATGACAATTAGCTCTCTCGGGAGAAAATAGTGAGGATTGTTAGGCCTATATCGTTTTTCTCGTAGACCTATGGGACTCGTATAGTCTGATTGTAGTACCAGGTAACTTACTAGTTTAACATAGTGAGCTGCACAAGGATGGATGAAGGGCTAAGGCAACGTCACACCCCCCAAAATTTGTAACATTTATTGGAGCCACACCTGCTGAAAGGAAAATTCCATAGACTTATAGGAAACAAAAACGCATATACCGGTGAACCAACATTTTCCACTGGCTATATTCTTTACCAAAAAAAAAATAAAAAAAAAATAATAATAATAAGATCGTTCATTCGACTATTTCATCAACAAGCACAAAATAAAAACAAAAATCGTTCTAAGTCAAAGCGAGAATTCAAGAAAAGGTTACTTACAGAAGAGAGAGAATTTGTTATTAAGATGTGTGGTGGTTGTTGGCCAGAGCAAGAGTCACCGAACAAAGCGACATTGTTTCCCAAAATGTCAAAAGTTAACGGTTTCGCCTCCTTTGTTCTCACTGGGTAGTATTCGATTCTATCATAAGTTACCATTATGTGTGAGGGCATATATTATTGGCTTCCCAGGCATTGATTTCTTTGCTATAGAAAAATGTGATCAGAAATGTATACTATATATCTCGACTTTATACAGAACGTATAGTTAGTTTTCAAACCTCGATACTCTGCTGATAGAAGGAAAATTATATAATGAAATAATCTCCAGCTGCATCGAAAAACCGATAATATTTTAAAAACAATATAAATAGATCATTCAGCCTCACTCTATTGATACTTGAGATACAATTAGACTTTAATGGCAATAGGCCTACGCTTTCAATTTCAGCCTATTTCACCTCCTTAAGTTTTTGACAGGTTGGGTTATCTAGATCAAGAACACTTTCTATTCATGATATTCCCAGTATTATGAAGACCTCGTTTCTCTGCATTCTTCAGGAAATATTTCTGAATGAACATTATTGCTGCATGCAATAACATTCCCTTCTGTAATAGTATGTGTGTGTGTGTCTGTTTACACGAACTAGCTAAATATTTCCATTACTAATTAAGAGGGAAAATCAATTAAGCGAATCCATCCCTCCTTTACTCAAATCTATATTGATTTTACAATGAATAAACAACCTATACATTAGAATATATCAATGTGCATATTGCCTTGAGAATGCTATGAAGAAATAGAATTATATATTTATATATTATTACAATAAATAAGCAACAAAATGACCTAGATCTTCGCAAATACTTTGGCCTAACAGTAACTGATCTAAGATGGACGAGACTTGGTTAATTAAACATCTTTCCCCTTTTACAGAGCACGGAATCGAGCTGCAACACGCTCTGCAAGATGCTCTACCTTCTGGCTGTGACCTTCATCATAGCCTTCTACATCACCAAAGCGATTTACGCTTCCAGAGAGCTGGACCCAAGTCATAAAATTGTGGTGGTAACTGGATGCGACAGCGGCATAGGCCACTCGCTGGCTCTCACAGCCGTCCGGACGTGGGGCTGCGTGGTGGTGGGGACGTGTCTGGAACCAGACGGAGACGCTGGAAGGATTCTCCGTGCTGCTGGAATCCACGTGGTCAAGCTGGACCTCACGGAAGAGGATTCGACGAAGGAACTCTTGGAAGTTGTTAACCGGCTGGAGGCCAATGGGAAGAGTAAGTGATGAGCTTTTTTTTTTAAATCTTTTATCAGAGAAAATATACCACAATATTTTAAAATTTTAACAGAATTACATTCAGAATTTTATCCAAGTTGACTTAAATTTACTAGAATTTAACCAAAATCTTGATGCGCTTGGTGTTTTGTTGCTCAGGATTAATAGTACTACTTCTTCTTGCTCAAGAGTAGCACTACTTCTTCTGGAAGTATTATGGCCCCTGGAAAGCAGTATTTCTGGTGAAATCCTCCTCTATCTATCTTATTTTGTATCTCACTATTGTTTGTTCGTCTCGGTTAGGGCCTCCATAGATCTCCTGATGTCTTACATCTTGGGCTTTCGACTGTCCATGGTATCTAGATCTAGCATGGTGTTAGGCCTATACTCAGTTTTTTTCCATCTGTCCACCTGCCTGTGGTTGTTTGCGTATGGTAACACTGCGTCCCGGGCTTTAGATAGTCACGCTATGTGTAAGTTTTAGCTAATAAAAGGATATCTGGGCTTACATTTGCAACTGAAAAGTGTTTTGATAGTTTACTGTATGCGAATTACACCGTTAATATTTGAAATAGGGTTATTATTATTGTTGAATGTAAGCTGAATGTAACTATCTAAAGCCGGGATGCAGTGTTACCATATGCAGACACCACACGCTGGTGGCAGATGGAAAAAACCGAGTATAGTTATCCAAACTTCCAATATATGGTTTTATTTCTACAATAAATTGATTCCTAGCTATTTATCTGTCTATTAACTTTACATACATTTGATAACAATGAAAAGTCTTCACCACGACAGGAAATGACGAGAATTACGTATTACTAGCAACTTACCCATCTACGATGGGTGATAAAATACGGGTGCAGAAGTGAAAAATTTATATGTACTATTTGTTCAGCAATATTAAAATAAGGGCGATTTTTTATACTTACCTACTACAGAACCTCTTTCTTTGTACATCAATATTATCAGTTTGTCCACAACATAATTTCAAGTTGGCAGAGTCAGTTGCTCTGCTCATCGCCACATACAGTTGGCCATGCGTTAACATGGGTGACGACAGAAACACACCAACACAATCCAAAGTCTGGCCCTGCGACTTGTTTGCAGTGAATGAGAAGGCCAGGTTGATGGGAAACTGCCTGCGCCATAACTGGAATGGAACTGGTTGTCCGAAGGCATCAGAGGAATCCGGGAGATGAACAGACGTTTGCCGGTGTGAGGACCCGTTGCTATCACTGCTCCGATGACGTGGGAGTTTAGCTCCATAATGGTGTACCTCGTTCCGTTTGCAATGTCCATTGGCAGGATCAAAATTCTGAAGCAACATTACCGGGGCAGTACTTCTTCAACGTTATTTTGTGCACTGGCAGTCCCGATGGATTTAAGTTATTCAAAAAATCTTGTGGATATTGATGATAATTTTCATCTTTTATTGTGTCCGAGCTGAAATATTCGCGACTTTCTCCGGGGAAGTTGTACAGAAATTATGTATGAAAATTCTTAAAGTAACTAAGTCTACGGGAATAACCAGCCTCGTTTCACGGCCAGAAACAGTTCCGTTTCAGGGAATACCTTCTCACCCCCCACCCCCTACAAAGGAGGGGGTTAGGTTGGATGAAACCCCATTACAAACACCATCTTAGGGATCCACACCATAAACCCCTTGCCAAGTTTCATGCCCATCTGACGAGCCGTTTGGCCGTGATTGAATGACAGACAGACAGACATTACGCCCATTATAGTATGATATGAAGAATCTCCCGTACTTTACCATCCGGAAGCCTAGATCTCATCAACAATTGAATAATAGGCCTAATAATTTCTAGAAATCGTGAGACCCCCTAAGCTAACTGTATCATTACAAAAATGTTTTCTGGATAGCAATTTATGGACGTAACCGTACAAACAAATTAAATAACTCTCTCTCTCTCTCTCGCTCTCTCTCACTTGACAGCACTGTGGTCTCTCGTGAACAATGCAGGCGTGCTCACCATTGCTGCTTGCGAGTGGCAGACCGAAGAACAGATAGTGACTCAGCAGATCCAGGTCAATCTGACGGGCGCCATACAGGTCACGTCGAGGCTACTCCCGAAAATAAGGAGGAATAAAGGTATATAGGTCATGGCTTCTCTTCTCATCTTGTCGATATACTGGACACACGTTGCTAGACCCATAGATATATAGATGGCTAGACTCAGTCTTGTTATTTTTCCAGTTTGCGCTGAAGAACTGGTGGCGGTAATTTATAATAATTTGGCAAGATTAAAATAGATTCAGTGACTATATTTAATATACGTTCTTCCGTAGTGACAGACCTGCAATTCTCGATTTCTCTTCTATAAACATTCTGCAGGACGAATAGTGATGGTCTCGTCCCCTACCGGGCAAGTGGCGTGTCCCAACATGAGCGTGTACAGCGCCTCCAAGTTCGGCATCGAAGGATTCGCCCAGGCTCTCCGTAGGGAGGTGGGGCCCCTCGGAGTCAAGATTTCTATCGTTAGGCCTTGTGAGTATCGCTGAACACTCATCATGCTAGATTGATAACCGTAACGCTGATTTCATGAAGGTATATATACAAAGCTATCAACAGTGACGAATCGAAACCATGTTTATGATTCCACCTTTCAAGTCTTCACTTTGAATGCCAATCCTACTTTTTTATTTTTATTTTACTCTTTCACTTTAGAAAGTACAAAGTTTGAGAAGTTTCTTTGTATTGTAGTAGTCAAGGATTACGTGAACTATTTACAGGGAAAAAAATTTAAAAATCACACTGGAATCTATATATCTTGAGATAGGTACAAATGCAGTTGCCTAAGAGTAAAGCAAGCTTTCTGTATAGTTAGTTACTTAAAATCACGTTCGAATCTGTATATCTTGAAATACAAATACAGTTGACTTAGAGTAATGCAAGCGTTCTGTATATTTAGTTCCCTAAGTACCTTCTGTGTAGGCATTAAGGAAGTAATGGCCACTGAGCTTAATTTAACACTCACGTACAAAACCAGTCAACGTCAGGAGCAAGAATATAGCTCTGTGTTACACTGAGAACAAGGATTTCATTTAAGCTTATATAGTACCATCTTGAGCAATCCCCAATCAGCTTGAAATGAATATTACTACCTTAGGTAACTTGCCAAATCAAACCGGACTGCTGCGAGACAACGCTCGTAGGCTCAGGCATATGATAGACAGAGCCTCGGAGGAAACCAGGCTAGACTATGGAAGTCTCATGGAGCAAACTGAGAGCCACTTTGCAAGGGGATTTGCATACGTGCAACAGATTCAAGACATCAAGGACGATCTGTTGCTACTTTGCTTCAGGTGAGTTCACTTTTGGAGAAGTCAGTAAATGATCCAGACTGTGGTTTTTCTATGATTTTCTGTGAATGTGTGAAAGGTATATATAATATTTAAATATATTGTTGTTAACCAGAAAAAGTACTGAGATTATTTATATAATTTGTGAGGAAGGGCCCTGACCTGGTAAAAACTGGCTAGAACGTTGTTCATCCTCACTCAGGACCTGGCCTCTTGCTCAGAAAGGTCCGAAGAAACAAGTATTTCTAACGCCCACACAGTCTGTTCTTTAACAGCAGTTTGGCCCCTGGTTACATTGCTTTACTTCCCTGTTCTGACACCTCAGAATGATGAGCACATCACTTTGAGCTGAACATTCCCTCTACACAGGCTTACTACTATAGTATATGGTTTGCCTCTCCTAATCACTGGTCTTCCTACATCACATCTAAACCATAAACCTGTTTAGTTGAAAGGGAAAGGGGTGGTATTGTTGGTACGCGAGAAATTCCTGGAATAAATGAGATTAGAGAGAGAGAGAGTGAGAGTCCTATGGGAAGGGTGCCCATAATGTCTTAGTACCATTACAAGTATTTATTGCTCAGAAACCATAGAGTAATGCAGTTTTTAGGAGAAATCATAGAGTAATGCAGTTTTTAGGAGAATGAAGTGCTCTGAATGTAAACTTGAAGTTTTCTGTCAAATAAAACAACCTTACTACACACAATTAAAAATTAACACTCACAAACTAAAATATTATCTTATTATCTGACTCCACAGAGTGGCCGTCCTGAGTCAAGACCCCAAGAGAGTGTATGCAGCAGCGCCTCTCTTAGTGAGACTGTACTTGGCCTTGGCCCAGGTTCTGCCAAGCGAGTATGTGGACTACCTGGTTCTGAAAGGATATCATGAGAAAATCATGTCACTCGCTTTGATGCACTGAATCCTTCCACGTCTGTAGCATTTGTATGATGTGGGGGTGAAGTTATCCAATGTTCGTCAATAAATTTTTAAGAGTATAAAATCGTAAAGACGTTTTTATTTTGAATTTCGTAAAGCGTCTTGCTTCCATACCCAATATTCTTGTACAAGGTATTGAAATGCCTTGAATTTCATGTCATTATTCGCTATTGTCATTCTTGTTAACAATGTCTAGTTTAAAGATGGTACCTACTACGTTTTAACGAATGGTACTATACTGCTCTGGTGTCAAGTCAAGGGTGAACCGAAAAACTACAGCTGAATTGGTTTTATCAGCAACTATCTCCGGAGAGCAAATGAACGTTCTGAAAATGTTTAAAAATCTTTTCATAAAATTATACATTTTAGAGGCAGACGAGGCACTTATTCTCTTTCTGTAGTTGAGAAACAAAAGGTGCGCTCACTTGAAAACAATCAGTAAGCTCAAGCACTCTGATCCGAAGGCAAGTTGTGGTGATTATGAAGATAACGAGATAGAGTGTAGAAGAAAGATAAAGAACATTGTGATAATAAAAATGAGGGGAAGTTATCACTTAGTGGAGGTTGATGAAACTGCCTTTACTGACTATGTTGGCAATAGGCCACATACATGCTCAAAAGGTATGCAGCAGTGTGGCGTCCATACTGATAATTTAAAAGTAATGCAAACCTTCACACAAAAGATCCTCATATAGAATTACATAAACTGCGGTGCACTTTTTACAACTGATTTGTTCATAAAGATTAATATATCTGAATGCATAAAATGCAGTAGGTGGATATACAACGGTAAATCAATAGGCCTATTGGTAGACCGCACAGTACCAAAAGTTAATAAACAATGAAAGCATGCAGACTTGATGTTAGATATTAATAAAAGATATATTCCGCAAATAGAACGATGCGTCACACATGTTCCTGCATTTTCATATACATTGCATGCACGGCTGGCGCACCTACGTTCTGTCAAGTCTTCATGATCGTATCGTGTGGCATTTATTGTTCAAGTATTATATAGATCAGTTTCTGAGTCACCTCATAGTTATTAGCTGACAGATAAGTTCTGCATTTTCTCACATTACTGCTTTACGTATTCATTTATTCATTTGTAACATAAATAGAAGGACGTTTATTTAATATGCGTTTCCTGACAAGAGGGTGCTAGTATGTAAAAAAAAATCAATATTGCGAAAAAAGATTAAAATTAAATGTGACAACACTTGTCCACACACACACACACACACACACACACACACACACACACACACACACACCACACACACACATATATATATATATATATATATATATATATATATATTATATATATATATATATAGTCCTAGTACTGTTGTTTTAATATCTCAGGAAACGCTTAATCAAAATTACAGAGCGTTATGTAATTACACAGGCTACCTGTTTCCTGTATTATATGCGTAATTGATCTTAAATCTTGCCATATACCGTTATGGAATTATGAAGTCTCCACGGGTACGTGATGCCACTATAAATGTACATGACAAAACTCATCACTTCTATGATAATTTTATTATACGGGAAATAAATTTGACAATACGATATATAAAGATAGAATTAACATCCTCTGATTGATCACTTTTATCCTATATCATGAGTAGCAATTTGTCAGGTGTATTTGCGTCCGATCCTTGGAACAACACTTCACTGTTATTATAAAATTGTCAGGTATGTTTGACAGTTAATTTTTTTAAGACCTAATTATCTGAAAGTTAATTAAATAGATAAAAATATTCCTAATTATGTAATCTTTATTGCTAAAATAACTTGAGAAAATTGTACAATACCGCAATCGAAGCCAACGTGACGCCAGACGAACACAGCCCCAGATGTAACACAATAGTCGGATGTTCTCCTTCGTGCTCGAGTAGACTTTTAGAATCGGTGTAATTCCGTGATTTATTCATGAGGCAGACTTTGTGGCGGTGCGCGAGGTGACATTCCCTCATAATTGAGGATCATGGTAGGATCTTTCCGTGTCGTTAATCGCCTGAAAATAAAGGGACTGGGGGAACTTGGAATTGGGGGCTGGGGTACCGGGTCTTCAATGGAAACCTGGCATAGGACAGACCTTACGTCTCGCCTGATTTTCATGAATTGCTTTTAATAAAACGGGCTTTTAACTGTTGGGAATTGAGTTTTTTTGCGTCGTCCAAGGTGCAGTGCAGGATATCAGCGGTCGTACGGCGTCTATGGTGGCGTAATTTAGTCGAAAATGCAGTCCAAGGAGAAAGAGAGAGGTAAGTCAAACCTCATACTATACCTACTAGCCTAATAGCCTAGCTACCACTAGACTCCTATATACCACTAGGGTAAACAACCGAGTGGACTGGCCAACTCGCCGACTACCGATGTTTAGGCCCCCTCCGAAAAAGTACTTTAACACGTCCTGACACCGGAGATGGTCATCAGTCATGAGTTCTTGGTGGTGATAACAGGAGCTCAAGACTTCTAGTAGCTACTCTCGTTTCAAAGTAAGTATTTCCTCCAAAGTTAGAAATTAACGCCATATTTTAAGATTTAAACAGAAGGTAATGAAAAGGGTGGTCAACGCAGTGCCCACAACCCCAAAATGCTTTTGAAGTTTTTACTTTATTACTACTTACAACTCAAATATTTTGAAGATTGATGCCATCTCAATGTTTGCGGAGTCGCTTGTGTCAACAAACTTCCCATTTTCTGTGCTAAATCTGCACACCACTTGTACCCATAGACAGTGGGGCACTTTCATCACAACAATCGTAACCCCGACCTCTAACCAGCTCTTATTCGTACTTATTCAAGGGACTACGGCATTCTTTAGGGTGTTTTGCGGCGTTTTGCGCTCTTCATTTGTTTATCAGTGTTGTCAATTGGTATGTGTTTACTTACTCAAAACCAGGGAAATAAGTGAAATTAGTGTATCTACTACCAATTGTAGTATATATAGTACATACTATTACAGCAATTTTATCGGCGTATGTGTGAAGCTCCACTAGATTGGCAACAATGAGTCTTTTCGCCGTTGTCTGTCATACTTCAGAATAGGCTAGGTATCTGTAATTTTTCGGGGTTACTAATTTGGTTGCAAAAAAAGGATAATAGACATGAATTAAATAAAAAATTTGAAGTATAGTTAAACTAAATAATGAGTAAAGTAAACAATTTCGGGAATAAAGCTTTGCACCTCATAGAGTGTAGTCGTCAGCTGTTCGTAACTGTGTTTGCGGAGTGAGTGCTTAGGAACCAGGAACAGCAACATGGTTCAAGTGCAATGTGGAGTGAATTAAGACCAAAATGTGTTATAATTACAATCAAGTGAGCACTGTGGAGTTTCAGTTGTGATGGCAGTAAGGATAAAACCACCGATTACAAGGTAAAAATTAATTCAGTTCAAACCATGACCCTGGGAATAAAAAGTTTCATACTTTCACTAATATAGGCAACTAAATGTTGTTTTATTGTGCTGATTACAACTGCAATCTTGAGTAAGATCAATAAACGTTACATATATACGCTAACATTGTTCAAATGAGTGCTGGGAAAGAGGTGGATTGTCTGTGGTTAGACAGCCAGCCACACGATTCCCGCCATATTGGATTTCAAAACTGCTTTAAAAACATATTTACGAAGAGCTCACATGCTTATTTAGTTCGTATGGGGCTTTCATATATCACATTATGTTGACGAAACTTCAATCTTTGAATGGTATGCTTAAAGTTGTAATTGTATTCTTGTTTCACCAATGAAATATCGAGTGAATAAGGCCTGACCAGCGCGATGACGATGGATCGTCCGCGGTTGTTTACCCTAATTGCTTTCGATATTCCCGTAGGGGAGTAGCTGTCAGTGCACCTCCTGCAGTGCACTGTAGGCATTGCTTAAGGTTCTTTGCAAAGTCCCTTCCTTAGGCCGCTATGCAACCGCTTTCATTCCTTTTACTGTACCTCCATTAATGTTCGCTTCCTTCCGTCTTACCTAACCTACTTTCCACCCTCCCTAATTGTTTCATAATGCAACTGCGATGTTTTCTTCATGTTACACTTTTCTAACATTCTACTCGGTTTTCCTTTAAGCACTGAATGACCTCATAGGTCCCAGCTCTTGACCTTTGCCACAATTTTATATTCTTTCTTTTACCTAAGCTACATCGTAACCTAAGTCATATAGGCTAGGCTAACATAAGCAAATTAGGAGGTGCAGGGTCGAATCCTAACCTTATTGTGGCTTTGCAAGACCCCCTCCCCATGTCCCTCAACCTCCAAATCCTTTACCTGACCTCACATAATTCATGGTTTGGTTTTTTTCTTTTTTTTTTTTTATATGGCATGTGCTACTAGCCTATTCCGCAGTTTCATCAATAAACTGTGGTATACCTTAAAGGACAAATCAAACGAGCAATGAAAGCTATTGAAGTTACCTCCTGAAACCCCTCATGAAGCTAATCACTCAATAAAATGTTAAGATCTCTTGAGTTTTTGAACCTTTGCACTTAGTAAGATCTCTTGAGTTTTTGAACCTTTGCACTTAGTAAGCAAATCTTGGGGCTGTATATATCTTGACAAGCCATCTTATAGCCTAGGTTACAATTTTTCCATAGTGGGGTGCAATTCTGCAGGAGTTCCCTGGCCGTTTTAAGTTTTTTGTTTCTATTGAATACGAAGGGATTTAGTGGTGCCAAGTGGCAGCAATTAAGAAGAATGAGTGCAGTACATGATAGAATCTTTTTTTTTTAATAGATTAAGTGATTTTGATAAATTTATATTCATTTCCTTCCAAAATTAATGGTTAATGCATTTCAGCCTCTCCCCATAACAATATGTGTTACTTGTTACTACTTCAGGTTATTTGAAGAGTTATTATACCTGTTAAATACCCAGCAGCAGATTAATACTCTTGTAGTTGTAAGATTTATTAATTATAAAAGTTATGCCTCACTGTTTGATTAATTTTTCATGTTACAAATAAGACCCCATGAATATTACAGAGGTTATATATGTATGGTTTTTCAGGTCTGGTGTGGGGATTACTTGAATGTGCTGGGGACAACAACGAAGGAGTTCGTCAGACTGTAGCCGGTTCACTCATAACCCTGGGCCACAAACACCCAGTACTGGTTTTATCAGCAATACATAAATTTATTTCTAGCCACAGACTGCCCCAAAGGTAGGTACTATTCAGTATACCTTTTCTCATGTGTGCTAAAATAAGGCTACCGTTTTGAGTTTCTACACAAGTATCAACTTTGGGTTTTTGTATAAAATGCAAAACCATGACTTTGAATCTCTGTTACACCTGGCAGAGTTAGGTAGTAATCAGTAATTAGTGGTAGACACAGATGTTTGAGACATCATGAAATGGATAAACCCACTCTGTTGCTTGCTTGTTTTTTTCATATATTGACTTTCACATGAATGTTTATACCCATGTATACATGTATTAGTTTTCATGAAGATTTGTACACTATGCAAATCTTTTTCCATGAAACCCTTAATATGGAACTGAAATTGTGTTGTTATTACATACCTTTCTTATTTGCATATGCACTGAATTGGAATGGTCCGCTGGCTAGTGTTTAGAGTGAGAAATATAACATCTTATAATCATGGTCTTATATTTTCTTTATTTATACATCATACTTTTTTTCAGGTTCTTAATTCTGTGTTGTTTTCGCATAGACAATTATGCATGACCATATAATTTTCTCCATGTGTATATTATATCTGATCCCTATTTATCTGTAATTTTAGGTTCAAGTTCAGTCCATATTGTATAATACTGCAGAAAATATTATCAGAGAATGTGGAGAAAAAGTGAGCGACAAGGAGTTAATTGATACCTGGACAGATGGAGCCATCAAACTTCTTACGTTACCGTCAGTAGCACCAGACTTGCAGGAAGCTGCTGTGGGACTTATAGTGGCATTGGGGAGCACGCAGACTCACTGCAACACTGTTAGTGAATTTTTTAGTTGTTTTCCAGCATTGGCTATAAAGTATTGTATATATTCTGTTATTGATTTATATTATTATTTTAATTTCTCAATGGAGGGGCTGAGTAGGGTCTGGGAATCAAATAGGCTCCAATTGCATACAAAGGTAAGAGTGTACATAACGTGGTTATGTCTAGTACAGTTTACAGAAAGCATAAGAGTTATCGATTTGAGAATAAAGCCTCAAGAAGGGAATCAGTTGTCAGATGTTAATACCAGTGTACATTGTTTGTTTACCACCTGATTCTTACCTTGTGAAAAATTTTTATCATTGATTAATTAGCTCCCTTTGTAATTTCTCCTTTAGTTTGATACAAACATTTTGAATATAAATATAAATTCATAGAAACTAAGTTCACTTCCATGTTTCATTGTGGTATGTCATTGGTTAATGAACCTTGCTATTTATTTTATAGGTGATGGAAAGTTTAATAGCCAGATGCAGGGTGGAAACCTTACCAACGCAGAGCGTTGCTGAAAGTCTCGGTGCTCTGGCTGCTGGTAACGTGAAAGGAACAGTGCCATACTTGAAGGCTGTCTTGGGACTTACTGTTCACTGCATTCCTTCTGTGAAGCAAGATAATCTGAAATGTGCGCTCGCTACTATGTTTAGCAAGTTTGCCGAGTCCATTTTGGAAGCTGTTGATAACAAGGAACCAGACCCTGACATCTCTATAGAGTCTTATATGCCAGAGTGTGCTCTAGTCTTTGAGTCTCTTGTCAACTATTGGCTCAAGAACTCAAACGCCAACGTCAAAAATGACACAATTGTCGCATTGGG
Organism: Macrobrachium nipponense; assembly: GCF_015104395.2. NCBI lineage: Eukaryota > Metazoa > Arthropoda > Malacostraca > Decapoda > Palaemonidae > Macrobrachium > Macrobrachium nipponense. The sequence continues at coordinate 2,314,586 of NC_061101.1, read as the reverse complement.
GCATTTGAGTCACTTACTCCCCAAGGAAAAATTGGAAGAGTTAGCAGGGCTTGTAGTGACAACGATTCTCTCGTTATACCGGAAAACTTCCTCTCCTTACAACCTTACTTTTTCCTTAGCCATGATATCAGATGCAATGCTGAAAAAGAATTTGACTGAAAGCATAAAGTTTCATGTTGATCACTTACTCAGTGCTTTGTTTAACCAAGTTTGTATTGTGCCAAATTACTCTGAACCATTCACTGTCAAGAACCACTACGAAGTATTGCGCTGTTATGAACTTATGGGAAAGTATTACCCAGAAAATGTGATGACTCATCTTTTACAGCGATTAGAAAATGCTAGTCACATGCAGCTGTTGGAGCCCTGGTGGTCACAAAACATCTCATTAACAGCAAGACTTTGAGTACAGAAAATGTAGCAAGTTTAACTAATGCATTGGTTCCTCTCCTTAGTGACCCAAATAGTAAAGTTGTTAAAAGTGTGACTCAAGTCATTGTAGCATTATGCCATAATAACCACTTGACATGTCAAACAGGGGGGGCACCATTTATCCCACATACTTTTTTTTTTTAGTTTAATCATTCAGCTGGTGGAGCTGTATTACTGAGTCGAGGCCCATCATTAGCCGAACCGGAAGGGGAATCAGTTTCTGAAGTTTGCCGTCGTGTGTTGCACATCTTATCTACCACAGTTGAAGCAGCACAGCCCCTGTGTGGCCACTCATGCTAAGGTTTTGTGTGCTTTTCCGAACATGAAGCTAGCCTTCCAGCCACACTCTCCTGTCTTGCCCATCTTGCAAACAATTACGCTTCTTATGAGGAAGCCAATCCACTCCTTGTAGGACCCCCTGGCCCTCCGACAGCTCCTGTTTTACTTTCGCGTTTGCTGGTTCTCAGTTGCACACCTAAAGAAGGTGCAGTAGGAATTGCTGCACTTACCTGCTTCAAGGATTGGCCACACACATTCATCCAAAGTTGGTTGAATCTTGGCCTCAACATCGTTCCAACAACTCATAACACATTCCAAGATTTGACCAGTAAAGCAGAAGCAGAACCATCAGCTCATCAGGTAATTTATTGTATTGTATATGTAATTTTGAGTTTGGTTCAGCAGTTAATTATTGTTAGTAGTACGTATAACAATCTTTCATATTTCAGTATTCACTGTCACTAAAAGTCTCAATGTGTATTGCTGTAGTATCTCTGTAACAGCAAGAACAAATCACTTCTCAGCATTTTACTAATGGAAAGATAAGCTAATCTTGATTGTATCTTGATGTTAATACAAAAGATATTTGTATTTAGGAATGAAAATTCATTTTCATACAATCAACTTACCTGTCAGATATACATAGCTAAGACTCCGTCGTCCCCGACAGAAATTCAAATTTCGCGCCACTCGCTACAGGTAGGTCAGGTGATCTACCGGCCTGCCCTGGGCGGCAGGACTAGGAACCATCCCCGTTTTCTATCATATTTTCTCTGTCGCCGGTGGTATCAACATTGTTGCTATTACCTCCTGACTTAGATTCTTATTTCATCCTTTGATCATCGTTTCTCGGCTTTTTGGTGACGTATCTGGATCGTGTTTTTGGCATTCGCTACTGTGGACTGTTTTTGGAATTGCTTTTTGGATTTTTCTCATATGTCTGATTCAAATGTGAGTGTGAGAATGTGTGTGAATGTAGGCTGCAGGGTGAGGATAACCGAAAGCTTCGGTTGATCTCACACTGTATGTCGTAAAATGTAGGGGGTTTCAGTGTTCTGCTACTAATACTGTCATGAATGCGAGGGATTAAATGCAGAAGAATGGAAGACTTTAACTTCTTATTTGAAGAAGTTAGAGAGGGATAGGGTTAGAACTCTGAAATGGTGTGAGTTCAAGGCCTATTGGAGGCCTTGTTTACTTGATAATTATTCTAATCCTAATGATTTAGATTCTCCCTATGTTGTCTAATTCACAAAGTGCTACTTTGGAATCGGAATCGGCCTCGGAAATCGCCGAGAAGAGACTGAAAGCTACTATTCGAGACATGAAGTCCAAAATGGCGGACTTACAAGGTAAGGCTAGTGAAAGTGAGCATTACAGTGAATTGAGTTCTCCAGTGTTGTGGAGGGGGCGTTGATCGTCCCTGCGACGCTCCCAGGCCTAGACCTCTTCCAAGCTCCCAAGCCCCAGAGAGGGGAAGGAAAGTCGAAAGGCCTTAAGGAGGTCGTGGGGAATCCCCAAGGTCCGGGAGACGTACCTTCAGCAAGCTCTGTTTCGTGGCAGGCTGCTCAAGTGTTTTCTCATCCTCTCCTCTCCCTCACCTAAACGAGGGTGGAAGGAGTCGGATTTATCGAGGCCTCTGAAACGTCATTTGAAAGAACCCGAATTGATTCGAGCCCAGAGCGTTTCTCAGATCGACGCTCCCTCTTCTATAAGAAGGGGGGGGCGAAGGTGGCGTCAGCGTCACCCGCGAGGACGCAGAAGTACCCTTTCCTACTTCTCCCCCGATTGATGACGAAAGGTGTCATGCAGTTGACGTGGGAGAAGCTTCAAGGAAGATTATTATGGCAGTACAAGAACAACTGGCCTCTCTGGTGGGAGTTTTAGCGCCTCGTAGGAAGGACGTTGCGCTTCCAATCAAGAAGTCTCGTCCTCTCTCCCCTGCTAAGCGAGAAGCGTCATGCAGACGTGAAGCTTCTAAACATATTACAGAAGCTTCGGGGTCGAGAGCGAGATCAGTAGCTTACGAAAGATACGTAACGCCAGAGAGACGTGAGACGTCTTTTAGACATGAAGCGTCTTTGAAAGCTGTTGGTAGACATGAAGCTCCAACCAATATTTTGGCGCCAGTTAGGACGCCTTTTGAGAGCGGAGCGTCTTCCAGGCGCGAGGCGTCATCCGGACGTCAGCAGCCAAGTAAGCGGGAGGCGTCAGCCAAGGACACTTGGCGGACGAGAAGCGTCATCCAAGCGGGAAGCGTCTTCTATTTATGGAGAGAAGCCTGAGCTTTTGGCGCCTTCCAGGGCTATTAAAGCGGGGAAGAGGAAGGAATATCATTCCCTTAGCCCCTCTCCTATTAGGAGTTTGTCTCCTCCAGAGGAAGAACGTACAGAGTTAGGAACGGAGACTCATTTAGATCCCGAGTTGGAAGTAAACTCGGACAAAGAATATCAAGGAAGAGGAAGGACTGTCCGAACTATAAAGTTTTGACTGCCTTGCTTCTAGAGGAGTATGGAGACGAATTGACTCCTGCCGCTCCTCCTTCTCCGCGCTCTCTATTTTCGAGTGCTAAGACGAAGAAGTCTTCGTCTTTTCTCAAAATGAAGCCCACCATTTCAATGAAGAGGGCTCTACAATCCTTAGACTCTTGATGAAGTCTAAGAAGGACTTAGTAAGAACGGTCTTCTGCATGCCTCCAGCGAGGACTAGCTGGTAAAAGAGGCATTTGGTATCAGACGGGAGAGAATATGGGTATTGCTCTTCCGTCTACGTCAGAAGCAGACTTTTCGACCTTAGTTGACGCTTCACGTCGACAAGGTCTCAACTCGGCACCCGGATTACGTGGGGCATTTCTGAACTGGACCATCTCCTCAAGGGACTCTTTTCATGTATTGGAAGTTTTCAACTTCTTAGATTGGTCCCTTGGGGTGATGTCCAAGAAAGCCCATGATTCGGAAGGAATCGAACCGGAAGCCCTTTTGTGCATATTGTCTTGTATAGACAAAGCGGTGCAGGATGGCTCGTTTGAAATCTCCTCTTTGTTTTGGAGCAGGTTCTTCTAAAGAAGAGGACGGTATATGGTGCCTTTAACCAAGGCAGTCTCCCACGCTCAGAGGGCAGCGCTGCTGTAATTCGCCTTTGTCTGACCTTTTTGTTTTCCCTTTCTCAGTTGGTGAAGGACACATTGCTCATTCATTAACTGAGAAGGCGACTCAGGACCTTCTGACGCAGTCAGCAAGGAAGAAGAAGCCTGCTTCTACAACTGACAAGAAAGGACCGAGTACATCGGTTCAAGCCCTTTCGAGGTGGCCCTACCTCCAGACCTCCCGCAAGAAGGAAGGCTCCTGAGAAGAGAGGTAGGTCTGCCTTTCGTCCCTTTAAAAAGGGAAAGTGAAAGCTTCTCTCTCCAAGCACCAGTAGGTGCCAGGCTTCTGGGATTTGTGGAGGCCTGGACACTTATAAACGCAGACGCGTCATCGTTGGCTATAATAAGGAAGGGATATCGTATCCCTTTCCTGAACACTCCTCCCCCTACGGTCAATACCACGGGAACTAACAGCCAAGTACAAGGATCCTATGTTGAGGGATACTCTTCGATCGATGGTGGAACAAATGTGGGACAAGAGAGCAATAGAACTAGTACTGGATCAAAACTCCCGGGGTTTTACAATCGCCTTTTTCTGGTTGCGAAAGCCTCGGGAGGCTGGAGACCAGTACTGGACGTCAGCTCTCTGAACAATTTGTTCGGAAGGAGAAGTTCTCGATGGAGACTTCTGCTTCAGTCCTTGCGTCATTGCGACAAGGAGATTGGATGGTGTCTCTAGATCTCCAGGACGCCTACTTTCACGTCCCGATCCACCCTTCATCGAAGAAGTACCTCCGTTTCATGACGGGGGGAAGGATCTTTCAGTTCAGAGCCTTGTGTTTCGGCCTGTCCACAGCTCCTCAGGTCTTCACAAGCCTGATAAGAATGTGGCGAGGTTTCTTCACCTCAAAGGAGTAAATATCTCTCTGTATCTGGACGACTGGCTCATCAGGGCCAGATCAGAGAGACAGTGCTTGGAGGACCTGAAGTTAACTTTAGATCTGATCAAAGCGTTGGGATTGCTTGTGAACCTCGAGAAGTCGCAGCTGACCCCCAGACAGGACTTAGTCTATCTGGGGATTCGGATGGATTCTCGGGGTTTTCGAGTATTTCCTTCGCAAGAGAGAATCGCAAAAGGTTTGCAGATAGTCTCTCTCTTCTTAAGGAAGGAACATACGTCGGCGAGGGAATGGTTGAGCCTGCTAGGGACCCTTTCCTCGCTCGAACAGTTCTTTCCCGCTAGGAAGACTTCATTTACGTCCGCTTCAATTCTTCCTCAAGAAGTCTTGGAGTTGGACTGGAAACAACTGCTGGACGCCTTTCCCATTTCCAGTGGAGATAAGATCTCACCTGGAATGGTGGTTGCCCCCTCTGGAAGAGAACAAAGGGATCTCTCTAAGGACACAGAACCCAGACCTAGTGTTGTACTCCGACGCGTCGGAGAAAGGTTGGGGAGCAACATTAGGCTCGAAGGAGGTGTCAGGCACCTGGGAAAAACCAGCGCAGGTGACTTGGCACATAAACTGCAAAGAGCTCTTCGCCGTGCATCTGGCTTTGAAGAGTCTAGAACCTCTGTGTCGAACAAAGTAGTGCAAGTAAACGTGGACAACACCACCGCACTTGCCTACATTCGAAACAGGGAGGGACTCACTCCTCGTTCCTTTACGAACTGACGAGAGACCTTTTGCTTTGGACGTCTCACAGGAACATCTCCCTTCTGACAAGGTTCGTGCAGGGAGTAAAGAATGTGAGGGCGGACAGACTCAGCAGGAGGAACCAGGTCCTTCATACAGAGTGGACCCTACACGAGGAGTTGTGTCAAGATCTCTGGTCGCTGTGGGGGACACCTCATGTGGATTTCTTCTTCGCCAACATTCATTTCCAAAGGCTGGGCAGTCTTTTGCTCGGTCGTGGAAGATCCAAGAGCTCTTATGGGTAGGACGCCTTCCTGCTAGATTGGTCTCGCGTAGACGTCTATGCTTTTCCTCCATTCAAAATCCTGGGACTAGTACTAAAAAAGTTTGTGGCGTCAAAGAGACGAGGATGACATTGATAGCCCCCCTTTTGGCCAGCCCAAGATTGGTTCACGGAGGTGGTAGAGTGGATCGTAGACTTTCCAGATCCCTACCAAGAAGGATGGATCTTCTCAGACACCACACTTCAAGAGGTATCATCAAAACCTCCCCGCTCTCGCTCTGACTGCTTTCGACTATCGAAAGACTCGTCAGAGCGAGAGGGTTTTCCTCGCGAAGTTGCAAGCGCGATCGCGAGAGCACGCAGAACCTCCACTACGAAAGTATATCAGTCGAAGTGGGAGGTTTTTAGAAGGTGGTGTAGAACTAAGAAGTTGTCCTCCTCCACTACCTCTATAGCGGAAATTGCTGATTTCCTTCTTTTCCTGAGAGAGCAATCTCATCTAGCTGTATCCACAATAAAGAGGATACAGAAGGTATGCTCTCGGCTGTCTTCAGGAATAGAGGATTAGATCTGGCAGATATAAAGATCTCCACGATCTCATAAGGTCCTTTGAGACTTCAAAGTCGAAGGAACCGGTCCCTCCGAACTGGAACCTAGACGTGGTCCTCAAGTTTCTTTTCATCTGAAAGATTTGAGCCTCCTCATCTGGCTTCGTTTTCGAGACATCACCAGAAAATGCCTATTCCTATTATCTTTAGCTACGGCAAAGAGAGTTAGTGAATTACATGCTCTGCAAGATAAAGTAGGTTTCAAGGGAGACTCAGCTATTTGCTCGTTTAAGACCCTGTTTTTAGCTAAGAATGAGAATCCCTCGAATCCCTGGCCTAAGTCATTCGAAGTCAAAGGCATATCGAGTCTCGTAGGAAGAGAAGCAGGAAAGATCTCTATGCCCTGTAAGAGCTTTAAAGTTACTACATTCAGAGAAAGCATCAGATGGGAGGCTCTAGACAAGGTCTTTGGTGCGCGGTAAAAGACCCCACAAGACTGATGTCCAAGAATGCGCTGGCATTCTTTGTGAGGAACGTCATACAGACGCGCATAAGTCTGTTCTGACGAACAGTTACGACTGTTGAAAGTTAAAGCTCATGAAGTGAGAGCAGTAGCAACGTCTCTCTCGTTTCATAAGAATTATGTCGCTTAAAAAACAGCATAGATACGACATTTTGGAGATGCAACTCAGTATTTGCATCTCATTACTTGAAAGACGTTCGTGTGACATATAGAGAAAGTGTTTTGTTCCGATACGTAATACAAACCCTCGGTCCTTTAACAATAGGAAGTAGCTAGCGGCAGCTGGAACGGTCGTAGCTTCAAACAAGGGGAGAACGGTAGTTAACTGCTTGTCCGATCGTCGCGCGGCGACTGGGAGGTAAACAAACCACTTTTGCTTTCGGCCGTGTTGTGGAAGGACGTGTTCGTCATCGCTCTGCCCGCTTTGTCGTTTGCTTTGAGTTTGAGTATTTTTGCCCTCTCTTTCTGTATAAATCAGAGTGACTGTAAGTACTTGTCATTTCTTTATTGATCTTGCAATGAGTGAGGAAGAAATGGAGATATCACTGCGCCCTCCAGTCGCCCTAGAGTGGTGTCCCGGGCTGGAGGGGCGTAGATGTGGGGGTTTTTAGATCATTTGTTGATGTGGACCCTCACGAGGTTTGTACTCGTTGTCGGGGGCGAGAGTGCTCCCGCAACGAGCCCTGTGTCATATGTATGAATTGGTCCGAGGCGCAGTGGGTGCTGTACGAGGGCAGGAAGAGACTTAGGCCGCCCAAGAAGTCATCGGAAAGTCCAGTGACTCCTTTGGTAACGGACACTTCGTCCTCTTTCCTGCCCCGGCCAGCCCCCACGTTTCGCGCCTTCCCCTGCGGGGGGGGTAGCGGAGTCCTCTCCTCTCTCGATCCGTCGAGTGTGGATGAGGGCGCCCGCTACCCGGACGTACAGCTGTACTCGGGGTCTTCCGTCCGCTCTGGGGGGGGTGCTTCTCCCCCCAGGCGTGAGGAAACCCCTCTATCTAACCCGACTGTTGCTTCCGCAGGTGTGCCATCAGCGAAGGACGACCTGGGACAGGTGTGGGAGTCGCTGGGACTGCAGGGAGTGCCCAGCATCCAAGGGTTGATTCAGCGGTTGGCGGGGTCGGCAGTGGTCACTCATGGTGCGGTGACCACTACTACAACCACAGTAACGACACCAGCATATGAGATGCCACCGCATCTGGTGTATACGCCTCATATAATGTCGGTGACACCCACGGCTGCTACTATACAAAACCCATTACTGCCGTGCCAAGAGGACGGTGCCACCACCACCTGGATTCTTTGTATTGCCGACCCCACCCTGGACTTCCGCTGCCCAAAGAGTACCCCTGGACCTGCCGCCAGTGCCGAGGATGACGGTAACTGCCGACAGGACGCCTGGCTCTCCTGTGGTACCTGCCGTGCCTGCCGTACCTGTTGCTGTCCCAGCTGCTCTTTCCTTTTCAGATCAGGGGCCTGCGCATTCTCTTTCAGATGTTCCTGCCGTTCCTGCTGTTCCCGGACCTGTTCCTGTTGTTCCTGCTGTTGGTTGGTGCTGTTTCACAGTTCTAGGTCTTTCCGGACAGGTGCAGTCGGGCCCTGTTGCTTCGGCAACTGCCCGGCTCCCTCCTGGATGGAAGACCTGACGTCTGTCCTGCGGAGCCTGGCGAAGAAGAAGAGGAAGAGGAAAGAAGGTGTCGTCGTCGTCTTCTTCGTCGTCTGCTGCCTCTCCTTCCCTTCGACTTCTAAGGCTAAACAGCCGAAGAAGAAGAAGGTTGCCTCCTCCCCCCCTAAAGAAGACTCCTTCGGGATCTTCTAAGGGCCCGGCTTCGCTCAGGCGAGCTGGGGGAGCCGCTTCTGCGGTCCTCCCTCCTGTTCCTTCGGAACGGGGCCCCGTCGCTTCTTCTGCAAAGAAAGAAGTCGACGGGGACCAGAGGTGCACCAGCCTCGGCTGGTGCGTCCTCACCCTGGTGCTAGCGGTTCTGCCGCTAAACCAGGTTCCGTCTCGGCCGCTTCTCGTTCGCGAGAAGCACCGAGTGGACGCTCTTCCAAAGAGGACCGTCCAGCCAAAGTTTTGACGCCCGAGCTCGCTCGCCGTCAAGACAGCGGCGCGGAGCAGAAGACTGGCGAGAGTCGTGCACACGCTCTCGCCAGGCCAGTGGACGCTCTCGCAGCGATCAACTGGCTGCTCGGGCTGACGTGACGGTCGCTGACCGGCCACGGGTTGAGGCGAGGAAGGAGTCCCCACGGCCGCCGGTACCAGCCACGGCTGGTACCAGCGGTTTGACGCGCCGAGAGGACGCTGGCAGGTCTCGACGCGACAGAGAGCTAGCAGGTCACCCGTCCGCCGCTCCCATGATGGGAACGGGCGGAGACGGTGACCAGCGGCAGCTCGCCTGACGCTAGAGATCGGTCTCGACGTTCTCAGCCGAGCCAATCGCCCCAGGCGAGCGGCAAGGCTAGGCCTGCTGCTCGACCGTCACCGCGGGTTGACGATCAGCAGCAGCCCTCCACGCACGCTGGTCCTGCCAGCGAGCGAGGGGGGAGCGTCAGGTCTGCCTCTCCCGTACCTTCAACCTCCTCGGGCTATACCGGGAGGAGCGATCACGAGAGGTGCGCCGCTCGTGACCCAGCTATGACGCCGTACGGCTCAGGCACGGTCTTAGGACCGACCAGAACGTACGCGCAAGTAGTTGGAGGCGACCGTCAGGGGTCTGTCGCTGTTCCTCCTTCTGAAGGAGGAGTATCGAGGGATATGCTCTTGCTGGAGGGGACTGGACGGTCCTACTCACAAGACGCTGTAACTCCTGAGATACAGAGGAATTTCGCAGAGGTCATTAAGCTGATGCGTCTGCATAATGACCTTGCGGAAGGATCGCCGCTACCACCACCGGCAGAGCCCACGTCCCGGCTCGAATCATTTTGGGTCCCAAGAGGGAGCCCAAAATGATGGTGGGGTTGCCACGATCGGAGCTTGCGGACTCGGTCCTGGATCAGGTGGAGAATCTCGTCTCAGGACGGGAGGACTCGCTAAAATCCGGACGGTCCTCTAAGCTGCTTCCTCCTCCTCTACAGCGGCAGAGGCGATTTTACGTGCCTTCGGAAGACCCGATACTGCCGAAACAGGTTAACCCGGAGTTAGCGAGGCTGACTCCAGGTGTGTCCCGCAGCAGCTCCTGTCGGAGAACCTATGGTTCTCGCAGCAGGAGGCACTTGCCCTGGAATCTACCGCTATGGCAGCATTCCAGGCAGTTTCCTGGTTGGATTTGTGGTCCCTCACAAATATCCAAAGTAGCGGCCGGCTCTGGGAGTTTCTGCTCTCGAAGACGACGCTTCTTTCAGGAGACTGTGCCAGTCTGGAGGAAGAGCAATCTCTTACCTCGCCCATCAGACTGCTAACCTGTGGGCCAACTTGGTTCTTCGATGTAGGGACGCAGTCCTTACCCGAGTGGACCAAGGGGGCCGGCGTGAGGCGGCACTCGGGCTACGAAATGGACCTCTTAGGAGTTCCCCAGCTCTCTTTCCTGGAGAGATGGTGGACGCTGCGGTGGACGGCGGCGCACTGACGAGAGTGACCGCTTAGTCCACCAGGCAGTCTCAAGGTTTCTGGGCAATCTCGAGTAACTGCGGCCAAACCAAAGAGCTTGGCTAGCGCTTCCACGGCGGCGAAGACGGTTGCACCGTCCAAACCCCGTGTGAAGACTCCTGTGGTTTCAACTTCTGCTAGAGGAGGCCGCAACCAGCCCTCCTCCCAGCCCTCCTTTCCCGAGGAGGTGCTGGAAAGAAGTCGAAACGAGGAGGGAAACGCTAGGGACGGCGTTTCCCCCTCACCTGCTGCCGGAAGTGGGGGGGTGCCTAGCGAGCCATTGGGCGACTTGGCAGCGCTACGGCGCCGAGAACTGGATAGTAGACGTCCTTCGGGAGGGATATCTACTACCCTTCGAGTCTCGGCCCCCCCCTCATCTCCAAACCGGTCCATCTACAGACCTATGTCCGGGGATCAGCAAAGGACAACGCTCTTCGACAGGAGATCAAGACCATGCTGGCGAAACGAGCTGTAGAAATCGTGGAGGACCAGTCACCGGGCTTTTACAGCCGCCTCTTCCTAGTGGAGAAGGCATCGGGGGCTGGCGTCCGGTGATAGACCTCTCTCTCCTGAACCGCTTCGTTCGCACGACGCGGTTCACGATGGAGTCGGCACGCTCAGTGCTCGACTCGATCAGGGGGAACGATTTCATGCTTTCAGTGACTTGAAGGACGCGTATTTCAAATACCCATCCATCAGTCCTCCAGAAAGTACCTCCGCTTCATCTTCGACGGACGGTGTACCAATTCAGGGCACTTTGTTTCGGTCTCTCAACCGCCCCACAGGTGTTCACGCGAGTGTTCACTCTGGTGTCGGCTTGGGCCCATTCGAACGGGATACGTCTTCTGAGGTATCTCGACGATTGGCTAGTCCTGGCGAGCTCCCGCTCGCAGTTGCTACAGGACAGAGATCGACTCCTCAAGTTTTGTCGCGATCTGGGGATCGTGATAAAACTACGAGAAGTCCGACCTCGAACCCAAGCAGAAGATGAAGTACCTGGGTATGCTGTAGACACGGTAGCAGGGCAAGTCTTTCCCGCAGACTTGCGTATCAGCAAATTCATGGAGGCAGCCGGCCGGTTCCTGTCTCGGCAGGAACAGGCAGCACAGCAATGGCAAGTCGTGATCGGCCATCTGTCGTCACTCGAGAAGTTAGTCCCCTACACGTCGTCTTCACCTGCGGTCTCTCCAGTGGAGGCTAAGGGAGAGTTGGTCTCAGGCCAAGGATCCTCCTTACTTTCCCGTGGCTATCACGGACAGGTGAGGCAGGAACCTAGCCTGGTGGCTCGACGACAAGAACCTCTTAAGAGGATGCTCATACGCACTCCCCCCCCGGAGATGCTTCTGTTTTCTCAGACGCATCGCCCACGAGGGATGCGCACACCTGAGGAGTTTTGCTGACCTGCAGGTGTGTGGGGACCCCATCACCGAAAAGCACCTTCACATCAAGTCCCTGGAAACTCAAGGCGGCGTTTTTTTTCAACGCTCTCCAAGAGTTTCCAGATCAGCTTTGGTGGGACACTCAGTGGTGTTGATGTGCGACAACACCACGTAGTGGCATATGTCAACAAGCAGGGGGGTGGGGGGGCTAGTGTCTCTTCCGCTCCATCAGTTGACGGTGCAGGTGCACGAGTGGGCCACGGCTCACTCGATAGAGCTGTCAGCACGCTACATTCCAGGCAAGAGGAATGTAGTAGCAGACAAGCTCAGCCGTCGGGATCAGGTGATAGGGACCCGATAATGGTCTCTACACCAAGACGTAGCGGAAAGGCTCTTCACCTTGTGGGGGCGACCGGTCGTAGACCTGTTCGCCACCCGGACAACAGAAAACTTCAGGTTTTCTTTTCAGCCGTGCCGGACCCATGGGCAGCTGCAGAGGACGCTCTCCAACACCCCTGGGACAACCTCTTCGCTTACGCCTTTCCTCCCTTCTGTCTGATTCGGAAAGTGATCAGTCGAGCGCTGGTCACTCCCATCTCAGAATGATCCTGGTGGCTCCCAAACGGCCTCAGGCCGTTTGGTATCCGGACCTGCTTGCTCTTCTTGCGGACGCACCGAGAGAGCTACCCACTTGGCACAACCTTCTAGCCCAGCCACAGTAGAACGGTACCACCAAGCAGTCCAGTCCCTTCAACTTCACGGCTGGCTGTTATCCACCATCTCTTGCGAACGAGAGGCTTTTCTCGTAGCGCAGCAACAGAGATGGCTGGACACGTCCGACAGTCCTCTGCAGCTGTGTACCAGGGGAAGTGGGCCGTCTTCTGTGGTTGGTGTCGTAGACAGGGTCTGTCTCCTCTCAGAGCCACTCTTCAGCAGGTAGCGGATTTTCCTCGTGTTTCTTCGCCGAGAGAAGCTCCTCTCAGTACCCACAGTTAAGGATATAGAGCAGCACTGGCGCTCGTCCTAAAACTGAGGGGACTGGACATCTCGAATTCGTTCGAGATCTCCTTGCTAAATGAGGAGCTTCGAAAGGTCTTGCCCACCCAGGGAACTCAGGCCCCTGCGTGGGATGTGACTCTCGTACTTAGGAGTTTGACTCGAAGACCCTTCGAGCCACTCCGAGAGTCGTCAGACAGGGATCTGACCCTCAGACCCTCTTCTTGCTGGCCCTGGCATCGGCGAAGAGAGTAGGGAACTACATGGCCTTTCTTATGATGTTAAACATACCAGAGGCTGGGGATCTGTGACGCTCGATTTCGTCCCGAACTTCGTGGCTAAGACTCAGAATCCGTCGATCCCTGACGACAGGTTCGAGTCTTTCACGATCCCCTCCCTCCTGGACTTCACCGATAACGATGCGGATGAGATGCTGCTTTGTCCTGTGAGGCGCTACGGCGCTATCTGAAGAGAACTCGACATCTCAGGCCTGAGTGGTCGACGCCTCTTCGTTAGCACTGGGGTTACCAAGAGAAGTCTCCAAGAACACGCTTTCTTTCTGCTGCCGTGAGGTGATCAGGAGAGCGTACGAAGCTGATGGTAGCGACGACATCCGTACGCTCCGACCGAGAGCCCACGAAGTCAGAGGTATCGGACCTCCTTAGCGTTCCGTAAGAACTTCTCCGTGGCGCAGGTCCTGAAGGCAGGTGTCTGGGCCAACCAGACCACCTTCACGTCCTTCTACCTTCGGGATATTGCCCACAAGTCCTTGGATACTTTTTCCTTGGGACCTGTGGTGGCTGCTCAACACGTTGTGTAAGCTTACCCAGCACCCGAGCAGGCAGAACAGCATCGATTCCTGGTATGACTGGGAGAATGAATGCGTGAATGAGAGAGTGACTGGCTTCTCTTCACCATCTTTTTCTACCTCTACCTGTGGGCAGAGGGGATACGGTCGTTACCTTGCTGGAAGGGAGTCAGATGCAGGTAAGCTATTCAACAGAGCTCCATCCTACCTCTTTAACTAGAGATAGGAGTATATATCCACCACTTTCTCCAACAAGGGGGAGAAAGTGGATGCCGACATGAGACAAACCCATTACTTTACATTGCTCATGTAAAGGAAAAAGTTCCTTACAATGCTGGTACAAAGAGATACGCTTGCCTCTCTCTTAGTACTCGGCCCAGAGGTCTGACCATTGATCCTGCGGTGCACACCCCGATCAATCGGACAGAGGCTTGGATCCCTCCCTCGCTCTTACGACCAGGGAGGCATTCCAGGGATGGACGAACACCAGTCTGTTCATCAAAAGACTCAGATTCCTCCCACCAAGAAGTGAGTCTTCCTATTGTTAAAGGACCGAGGGTTTGTATTACGTATCGGAACAAATGACAATTTGTCGAAAATTGCATTTTTTCCCTAACTATACAAACCTGAGGTCCTTTACATATAGTCCCTCCTCATGCCACCCCTCACTCTGCGTATTTTGCATGGGCCAAAAGCAAAAGTGATTTGTTTACCTCCCAGTCGCGCGGCGCGCGACGATCGGACAAGCAGTTAACTACCGTCCTCCCCTTGTTCGAAGCTTACGACCGTTCCAGCTGCCGCTAGCTACTTCCTATTGTTAAAGGACCTCAGGTTTGTATAGTTAGGAAAAATGCAATTTTCGACAAATTGTCATTTTTCTCTGGGTCCGTTCGTATCGGCGGATACGATTCTGGGTACGGGAGCCGACACCAATCCTTAAAAAGTATATACTTTTCTTTCTTTTTGATATGGTCTGGAGTCTCTTCGAACAATGGAGGACTTGGTTTAGCACGGGCGGCCGTCTATGTTGTTCAGTAAGAGAATCTTGTCATATCTAATTAGATGAGTAATAGAAATATGTATGTGTGCGTAGTGGTTTTGAGTTACGGTTGTTGTGAAGAGTTCGGGGGATAACTCGGAACAATCCTTAGTTTTCTAACATATGGTTAGGATCAGGTGGTCGGGATTGGTTGTGTGCTCCTTCATAAGGTGGTATTGTCATATAAGTGGATCAGCACCCATTGACACAATCCTTTCAGGCTCTGCCGAGTAAGCGGATAAGACCCCATCGGCAGACCCACAAGAACTCTTGGCCATAGATCATATATCTCGCTAAAGTTTCTTGAGGTGATGCAGACTACTGGGCAAACACCCACGAAGTCTACCACCTATCAGGTAGGAACCAAGGTTTTATTTATACCTACAACATATGTGTTTGTTTACCTGTTCTATTCCATATAGTAGCTGTCTCTTACCCTCCACCGAAGGGTGCCAATCAGCTATGTATATATCTGACAGGTAAGTTGATTGTATGAAAATGATATTGTTATGTTACAATAAAGTTTCATACATACTTACCTGGCAGATGTATACAATTAAAGGCCCACCCAGCCTCCCCGCAGGAGACAGGTGGAAGAGAGAAAATATGATAGAAAACGGGGATGGTTCCTAGTCCTGCCGCCAGGGCAGGCCGGTAGATCACCTGACCTACCTGTAGCGAGTGTGCGAAATTTGAATTTCTGTCGGGGACGACGGAGTCTTAGCTATGTATATATCTGCCAGGTAAGTATGTATGAAACTTTATTGTAACATAACAATATCATTTTAAATTTTGCCGAGTATTTTAAATCGACAAGTATTCCCAGCAGCTCACCGACATTGTTTGAATATGTATTCTTGAAAGCATCATGATACTTGGCTGTTTTCCATAAGTAAAATGCTGCCAGAATGGAGGACAGTCTTTGCTTTGGATAAAGAAACT
>NC_061101.1:2268176-2298553 GCF_015104395.2 Macrobrachium nipponense | reverse complement strand
TGCTTGTTCTGTACCTAGACCCGGCTGGCAAAACCTAACCTAATCTGGTGTGCCATATCAGTCACATTGTAAAATACCTGTATATACTTGTATATGTATATATCTTAATCTAACTTTCCCTAACTAACCTGGGGCACCAGGTCCATATCTGGGCGATGGGGGGGTTGGATACTTTAATCTAGTTTTGCCTTAAATATCTTCAGGTTAAATTTCTCGGATGTCAATCAGAGCTTGAAGGGTGGGAGACATCTCATCTTTGTAATCACTGAAATTTATGAGATATGTCAGATATTACTGATGGGTACAGGTATGAGCCATACTAATAGTCCAAGGAGTAGGAAGGCCTAAGATCAGAGGAATTTTAATTCTGATGTGTAGTGATTCATTAAGCTAATTCTTCTAACTGGGAAAAATTCAAGATGGTATTTTTGAAAATGTCATTTTGGTGTTAAAACCTTATAGTTAGAGAACCACTTTTTTGTTTATCCATTTAATTATGTTTCATTTATGTTTTTTACATAAACATTTGTTGTCGGATTATTTTGTGTAGAAAAGCTGTGACATACATTATTGTGACAAGAAACTTTTTTATTTTTCTACTTAGCATGCAGCAGCAACCATGAAAATTCAGGAGGCCGTACCACAATAGGACGCACAATGCAGTATGTACGGCGACCTGTTGGTGACCAGGTCCGGGAATCACTCCCAGCAGTAATTATTGGAGTGGTGCTCATATTAGTTGGGAGTGGCCTCCTCTTCTGGAATGAGGTGAGAATATATCTCCTGTTATGATGGTGAAAATTATGGCCATTTTAGTTTTAAAGCTAAAAAATCTTGAGTCAGGACAGGTTTGAGTAAGTTTATAGATTCAATGGCTCTCAATATCACAGCTTTTAAACAGACATTCCCTGAACAAACTATAAAATGTAAGAAAGGAATCTGATTTATGTAGCATGTGAGAGCAGTGATGACTATGGAGTGATGGAAATATTGGCAAGAATAGAGAACATAATGTTGTATGTAAAGAAGAAGTTTGCAAAGGAACAGATAATTGAAAAATTATGAGCAGAGATGAGACAGAAAGAATAGTGTTTGTTTTGGGCTTTATGGAAATGTGTAATGTGTACAATAGGTAAGAGGAATTAAGGGGATGATGATAAAGATGGAAGTAGTTTATTTAGTGCACAGTACTTACACAAAAAGGACAATAGTAGATGCTAATGATTTAATTAGATTGAATAAAAATTAAATCATGAAATATAATTATCAGAAGAATATATATTATTATTTGTTCATGAAACTTACCTGTCAGATATATATATAGCTGTATTTTTCCGAATCCGACAGAAATTTAAACACTTACGACACACGCAGTGGGAGTCAGGTGGTTAGTACCCATTCCCGCCGCTGGGAGGCGGGTATCAGGAATCATTCCCATTTTCTATTCATAATTTTTCTGTCGCCGGTGCTGAAAACACCTGTTTTCAGTACCTCCGTCTTAGGATTTTGGAAACTTCATTGCCGCTAAGTATCCTAATTGTCTTTTGATTTATTCACTTGGATTTGTGGCTAGGCATACGCTATCTTAAATTGATTTGAATTTGATTCATTTTTGCATAAAATATCTGAATCTAGTTAGGCTAGTTTCAGACGGGGTTGTCTGCAAAGATAGGGTGTGGCTACCGAAAGCTTCGGTAGATTCGCACTTGGTATGTACGAGGGGTATGGGTCTTGCTTCTTTGTTGAGATTTGTCATGTAAGGAGTGTGTGGGAGGGACTTTGTCGATTTCCGTAAGGCAAGACGTTAATGATTCGTATGTACGCAATTTAATCAGTAAACATGTCTAATTCCGTAAGGAAGACGTATGATTCGTATGTACGCCAATTAATCAGTAACAAAAGTCAGGGTAGTGAACCTGCTAACCTTCCTGTAGACTTTATTTTGCATAACCCTGTAGTATGGCCTACGGGCTATGTATATGTCTACGAGAGGTGCTCGCTCTCCTTCATTGCTGTGAAGTGCTACTTCTGTAATTGTTGCTCCTAACCCTGGCAGTGTTGCTTTCGGGCCCTAAGCAGTGTCTGTAGAGAAATTGCCCTTTCTCTGATACTCCTTCGATTCGTAACTTAGAATCGAAAGTGCTTGCTTTAGAGAGTAAAGTGAAGTGCAGAAGTGCAGTGATACCCCTTGTGTAGTGGAGGGTGCGTCAGATCGGCCTCGTTTCGCCTCTAGGCCGGGACCTCTGCTTGACTCCCAGAACCAGGGAGAGAGCATGTCGAAGCCTAAGGAGGGTTACGAGGAACCCCCACCGATCTGGCGTGCCTTCGGCAGTTTCTGATGAAAATCCCCAGACTGCCTAAGTGCGTGCACGTGCACGAATCCTGAAGGATTGCTTCTCGTCCTCCGAAGCGTCCTCCCCGCGCAGGGGTTGGAGCTTTCGGATGGACTCGCACCCTCTAAATAGAAGCTTTATAGAAGAAAGGACGCTTCACGTCCTCTCTCTCTCTCTCTCTCGTTATGCGTTTCAGTGAGAAGTAAGAAGGCGAACGTCGCCTGAACTCGTGTCCGTCTTTCCACCGAGAAATACGTAAAAGAAGTCATAGTAGCAGTAAGCTTTTGAGAGCGGACGCCCAAGGCCAGGGGCGCGCGGGTGCACAGCCAAGCGCGCGCCAGTGGAACGCCGAGCGTGCGCGCCAGTGACGCCGAGCGAGCTCCAGTGGACGCCGAGCGCGCTCCAGTGGACGCCGAGCGCGCTCCAGTGGACGCCGAGCGTGCACCAGCGCACGCCAGGTGTTGTCGCCTGGCTGAACGTTTCTGTTGAACTCTTCAAGCTCTTGTTTCAGATTTGGGCTTAAAGAATTTTTACCTCTACCTTCGATGATACCTTCTACCTCACCTGCAAAGAATGTGAAGTAGGCAGTGCTTCGGAGTAAGCTTAAAGTGAACAGACAACTTCTTCTTCGAAACCCAGCAAGACATCGGGTTTCGTGAATTCAAGAGGTCTCTGTCAATTAATATTGCTTTTCGCATAGGTGGATGGAGTTAAGGAAAGCTCAAGGGAAGTTCTCGTTTGCTCTACCAGCAAGCTTTGCAATTCTGCCAATAAATTTAAGTTGCCACTACCGCAGTCAAGACTTTGCGATAAGGCAGTTACGGTTATAAAGGCTCGATGTCCTGCACGTCAGGACTCTCGGCAACGTTCAGTAGGATTCTTGCAAAGGCACTCATCAAAAGTACGCTCTTCAGGAAAGCGCAAGACAGGACTGCCTTTGCCATACTGCCAATAAATTTTAAGCTTTAGCAGGCATTAGTTGTGATACGGGAGAGGAAGCTGGTTGGAGAGTTTCTTCCTCTTCCCAGGATAATTTTGCCAGCTTTTTAGTACCCATCTGAAAGGGCTTTTCAGATGATAGATTTTGTTAGTTCCTAGTCGGACTACGCTGCCGAATTGAACATCGTCGTTCTACCTATTCTAACCTGACGTAAGCCCAGTCTCTTAACAGGATTCTTGCCCCTTCCTCGTTTGAGACGGGAATCGGTAAAATAAAATGCTCGACTTCCTGATTACGTTTTGTCAATTCAGTGACTTTCCCCCATTGACAATATACTATCTTTTTGTCAAGTAAGTGGGTATCCCCTCATTGACAAAATATCTCTTTGTCCCGTAAATGGGTTAGTTCTCATTGACAAACATCTCATTAACTTGATATTGCGTAAGCGAATAAGCTCTTATTGACAAGATTCGGAAGAGCTCTCATTCGTCATTCGCAGACTCGTACAAGAAATAGACTTGTAGACTACGTCAATGAACGCTTATGTCCAATAACATAAGAAGCTTGAGCTGACTGCTTCGATTCTCCTAAGTTTTGTTCATGAAACTTGCCTGTCAGATATGTATGTAGCTGTATTTCCGAATTCAGCTATATATATGTCTGCCAGGTAAGTATGAACAAACTTTATTGTGATATAATTTCATATTTTGCCTTGCGTTATTTTATTTCTGGTTGGTTCAAGTCATATACGCTTGCTGTAGTTACCTCTTCGGATGGCAACCGAGAGGTCTATGGTCCATTTTAAGGACATTTAATCGTTAGTTACTCCCTGCAGCCTTCCAGGAGTTTCCGATTTATCTTTTACCGTTGTATGGTAGTGTTCTGACGACACAAACGCATCTATATATTTAGCGTTTTCTGTTTCGCTTAAATATACCAGCTTGAGAGTCTCTTTATGCTAAAAATAACGGACCTTTTTCTTCATAGAATAGGGTAGCTGGCAACCCAGGCATAAAGTTAAGAGAACGACGATGACGGACGATCGTAAGCTGCTGCTGTCACTGTCCTCTCCTCCAGTGCCAAACGAGCCAGTACCAACTCGTCGCTGTCATGCGCTGTAGGTTAAGTCTCTCTCTCCTGCGGGATTGACTGACTAACCGTATCTCTGTGCTGGCAGTTACGTCTCTCTCTCTCCTGCGGGATTGACTGACGAACTGTATCTCTGCCCTACAATCACGGACTTTAGCCTAAGATTGAGGGGATTTCTTACATGGAATGAATAAACATTGCATTCGTTTGGCCTTAATATGTTCTACAGAGATATCTTACTCCTTTCGGTGCTCGTTACCGCACGGTACTACGAGTCTACCACAACATTGCACTATTATATGCTCTCTTGCTTAGGCAAAGCGCAGCCTTATTAGGGAAGTAAACATACTGTGTGAGGGAATGGATGAGCTTGCTGGGGACCATTTCCTTCCTAAAGAATTTGTTTGTTTTTCCCTGAATAGACTGCAATTCAGACCTCTACAGTTTTTTCCTACCGGGAAACTGAAATTTTTATTAAAGATCTAGGAATGATTCTGAACATCTCTCGGTGCGTTAAGTATCTCTTGAGGTGATAGAAAGAAGGTGCCGGACATCTGGAGAGGGTTTCAGATGTCCTGGATCATAATCTGAAAGAAGTGGAAGCAATTCAGTCGTCCCTCCAGTCCTCGAAACGAGTTTTTGGAACCATGGTCCATATCAACTCTGATCTTCCACAGCTCTCTCATATCTTAGGAAGTATCTTCTCTCGGTCCCGGTTCGGGTTTACGAGAAAGAGCCTATTATAACAACAGGCGTAGAATGGAACGATCCTCTAGAAGGTTCGTTACAGGATTGCAAAAGTCCGTTCGAATCGTCTCGATCGAAGGCAGCAACTACTGACTTCCGAGTGGAATCTTTCTTTAGAAGTATGTTGAGAGTTTGTGGAGACTTTAGGGACGTCCTTTCATTCATCTCTTCGCTAGGTTGAGGACGAAGAGGCTTCTTCTTCTCTGCTCCCTTTTTCTCGATCCGGGAGCGGTAAGATTAAACGCCATCCTATGATATTGAACGGGGATGGATGTTTAGTCTCTTTTCCCCTTTTTCAATCAGCTTAGGAAATGTAATAAGATGATTTATATCATCACAGGGAGCGACAATGACGCTAATCGCCCCATGTTGGCCTTCAAGACCCTAGATTCACAGAGGTCACGTCTTCCAAGACCTTTTCCGAGAGATCGGTCTCCTTTAACACGAAAGGTACCTATAACCTCTCCGCTCTGAGTCTGACTACGTTCAGACTATCGAGATGTTGACAGCCCATAAGATTGCAGTCTTCCCTTTCCGTTTGAAGAATGGGATAAGCTGGCAGTCACAACTATTAAAGAATACGCAAATATGTTGTTGACGGCCTTTGGGCTCAGAGATTTGCTTCTGTCAAACAACAAAGCCCTTCACGATCTTTGAGTTCTGTGAAATCTCGAAACTCGCTCACCATCTACTTTTTGTCTCGCCTGTTTTCTCGGAGTCAGACACTCGTGCGAGATCAGGAGACATATAGTAGCCCTGAGTTTCTTGTTGACGAAGTCGGTTGCGTTTGTTTATACACCCCCGATGATCGTTTAACATGAGACCAGGTTGGACTGTCAGGCATTCGTCCTTCGGGACTGAATCGCCTTTTTGCTCCTCGCTCCTTTCTCCTGGCACCAGAAGCTCGAGTCAGGAGTGGCTCAGGAGTTGATTCGCTAACGACGTTGGGTTGCGTTGATACACCCCCCAAGGTTTGCTTAGCTTGAATCGCCCAGGCAGTCCAAACACTCATCCTTCAGCGAAGAATAGTGCCTTATGGTCTTCAGGGTACAGCCTTGCTGTCCTTGATTCGTCTGACTGGTCAACTGGTCGGTCACCTGACGTTAGTACAGACGGACTGACTGTGCATGTCCAGATCGAAGCTTTCAATATGGAACTTAGACATAGTCTGAAGTTCTTGATGTCAAAGCATTCGAACATCTCCTACCTGTTAACTTCTTGCATGTGATCAGGAAGGCATTTTTCTAACCACCCTAGATACGACAAAGAGGGTTAGTGAGATTTTAAGCCATCGTCACAAGTTTTGGCTTTAGAGAACACAAGGCGGTGTGCTCTCTAAGCTTTTCGTTATGGCCTAAGAATGGAAACCCGTTTTGTAACCTTGGGGCCATGAGCTTGGCTTGGAAGCAAGGATGGCACAAGTTAGTGGGCAGGAGCCAGAGAGAGTCCTGTGCCCTGTCAGGTCTCTCAAGTTTTATCTACATAAAACTCAAGAAAGTCGAAGTCGTACGGACAATCTGCAGTGTTCCGAAAAGACCGACTTGCCCATATCGAAGAACACCCTGGCTTTATTGTTAAGGAGGTCTTTCAAAAAAAGCTCCTTCTTTGTGTTTGCACAAAGATTTGAAATCTTTTGATTTGAATGCCTCACGAGGTGAGGGCGCGGCCTCGGAAGCATTTCAACAGAGCATGGCACTCAGCAACATCCTGAGTACCATGTTTTAGCGAAGCAACTCTGTGTTCAATTCACACTCCCTGCGAGATGTGAAGATGGCATATGAGATCTGCTGCTCGCTAGGGCCATACGTGTCTGCAGACACAATCTTGGGGGCAAGAAGTACCACTCATCCTATCCTGTAGAAAATGGTTAGGAAGAGCTCTTAATTTAGTAGTTGAGTCGCCGACAACGGTGACTTCTTAACTCTTAAGCCTTAGTTAACACACCTTAACTTTGGCTAGGTGGGTCAGGTGGTGATATATATTTTTATATATATATTTATTTTACTTCTTAGCCCTCATGGTATGGTCAATATGGTCTAGTCACGTCGTGGTCTCGCCCCTGTTGACAGATCATCTGGAGTGCACCAGCTATATAGGTCTCTACCATCGCTGGCAACTCTAGTAGCACAAGCAGACTTACGCGGCAGTAACCACGAAGTCAGCTATGCTAACAGGTAAGGAATCAAGATATCAATTATCTGCATATATATGTTTCCTAAAATCTTCTATTCTGTCTACTCCCACCACCAAAGGTGGGATTCAGCTATATATATCTGACAGGTAAGTTTCATGAACAAAATGATATTGTAATGATACAATTAAGTTTGTTCATACTTACCTGGCAGATATATATAATCAAGTACCCACCCACCTCCCCTCAGGAGACAGTGGAAATAAAAATTATGAATAGAAAATGGAATGATTCCTGATACCCGCCTCCCAGCGGCGGGAATAGGGTACTAACCACCTGACTCCCACTGCGTGTGTCGTAAGTGTTTAAATTTCTGTCGGATTCGGAAAAATACAGCTATATATATATCTGCCAGGTAAGTATGAACAAACTTAATTGTATCATTACAATATCATTTCTACTTTTCTGTCTCGAATAAAACAAAATTTTTCCGTTCAAGGGCCGCGCTGTTCAGACATCTCGCAGTCTAGATGAAGGTTATAATTCAGTTGTTCGAGTACAGAGTTCATCAGCAGTTTTAGAAGAAAATAATGGTAAGGTAAGTTCTTTAGAATTCACAGTAGTTCTTAGCTTACAATTGTTTGTTTCATTTCTTCTTGTGTTTTTATGCCTGAAACAAAATTACAGCGTACAGTTCTAATTTTGCAAAGATTAAAAAGGAAATTTTATGCAAATTAACTAGAGACTGGATAGATATATCTGTGATGTGGTTGAAGTAGGTCCACTATGATTTCACAGCACATGCAGTTTTACTGCATTTATGCTGTATGTACTCTGAAGCTCACTGTACATAATATTCGCCTAGTAAATTGCGGGTCATGGGTTCAGATCTCCAAATTGGGGGTTCGTGTTGTCAATTTCCATGCAAGATTGCCCTCTTGCATTATGCCATTACCTTTTGGGGATGGGAATTAAACATGTCTACTCTTCTGGTGAGGTTGGGAGGAAGTATAAATACAGATATGGGAGCAATAGACTGACTTTGATTCCAAGGATATCATTACTATTGTCATAAATGTTTGTACATACATTGTCTTCCATTTCTTTGGAGTTGAAATTGTAGTTATTTATGCTAATTTCTGTTCTGTAAACTTTCTGCTAAAACCCCTGTCATGTCAATGTTTTCAGCTATCCCCTTATTCTATGTTTTTCTGGGCCTTCCTCCGTCATGCTCATTCCTTGTCACATGTCAGAACATCTCAGTCCTCAAGATCTGTTTTGTTACCACATCTCTCCACCAATTCTTCTTTCATTATAGTACAGTCTTCCCACCCTATTTTGGCGGTGAATGTTAACATTCTATGGTCAGACCTTATAAAATAAAAGTCATCTTACTCCATACGGTATCATGGTCCTCATGTACCATTCGTGTTTCCTGTTTTAACTAATTGGCTGCTTTTATGTACCAGCAGGTTAGCTGTCTCTCGCCATTTCATCTGTGCTTTAGATACTTTTTTTTTTTTCCCTTACTGCTCTCACAGATCAGTGTACCTCCAAGGTAACAGAACTGCTCTGCCTCATCTAAGATCTATCCATCTATCTCCACAGGGTTCTCAACTCCCCTCTTTTGTAATGTGTTACTCATACTCACAATTTCAGAAACCTAGAAAACATGGATATAAAACTAAATTAGGTCAATCAGAAGAAAGAAGTACTGAGTATGAAGTAAGACTAATTACTTACAAAAGAGGAGACTTCAACACGAAAGGGAAAGTAATCTTGCAGACAAGAAAAAAAGAGCAGCCTTGGACTTATTGATACCCAGAAAGCCTTTTCTTTCTTAATAGTACTAGCGAATCACCACAGAATAACTGAAGTATCTAAATTAAAAATTCACTGAAAATTTTTTCTTCCGCATAACTTAGCACTAAGATATTGAAAATGCTAGATGAAGATGGAAATATTTTAGAATCTACACTCCAGAAATAAATTATTGCTAGCCTGAGAGCTCAGAGTTGAAAATAGCTAAAAAAAAAAAACAACACATTTCCCTCTGGAAGACTTGTATGTATTATTCTATGTACATGCACTAACCAGCATTGAGTGAGAGGTCTTTCTTTTTCACAAAACGTGATGTGTTTGGGGATTTCCAAAAAGGAGAACATGTGAAATATATATATATTTATGATTTGGTGAAAGCAAACAACTGTACGTAATGCCTTATGCATGAGTTCTTTTCTTCAAGAGCAAAGTAAAGTAGTATACTGAAGGGAGGTGTTGGTAGAGATCATAGTGAAAGAGGTCTTCCTCCACTTTGTTGTTGGTCTTACCTCATAGGAATTGTGTATCTTCTTTTATGCTTATGTATATGTAAAATGGTCTGGTATGTGTTCTTGAAACAGTAATTTTTTTCTGTTAATATTTAAGGGTGTTGAGCTTCTAGGTCTAGTAGGTGTTGAGTCTAAGTTAATTACAAGTTCGTTATTAAATATTTCTTTCTCTTACCAGCTAGTTCATGTATGGGGACCCATATCTGTCTTGCCCCTGCTCACAGATGATTATTATGGCGTGGAAATAAGTGCCATTAGACTAAAACGTAGAGTTCAGATGTATCAGTGGATTGAGGAAGAGTCATCCTTGTAAGTAAATCTATTTGGTAGAACACAATTATTAGCTTTTCTGTCACCTTTATCTTCTGTTTATCAGAAATTAAGAGAGCCATAGTGAATGGACGTATTAATATTTACAGTACTGTGTGCAATGGATAATGCTACTTTGTGTGAATTTTTATGCATAAAATTTTCCACATGCTTTATAGTCTTGTGATGGAATGGCAGGAAAAGATCACAGATTCTCCGTATTTTATGGAAAGATTAATTCTGGGCATATCTCTTCCTAGGAGACCCGAAGATACTCCAGAAATGCCGTCAGACACATCGTATAGCTATTCATTTGCATGGCGTGATAAGGTGGTAGACAGCTCAGCATTCAACATTCCATGGGGCCACGAGAACCCAACGTAAGTTAACCATCTGTTTTTTTAAATTTTACATGCTGTATAACATCAAAGATATTTTTATGTTCCCTTTTTAACCCTTTGATATTTTTTGCCATTTTGTTACATGTTTAAAAGAACTTGGTGATCTTGAATTTCTGGTTTATCTCACTTCCAGGACTATACCGGTGCCAACAATTGTGCAGACAGCAGAGAATGCAAAAGTTGGTGAATATTACTTGAGTCCAGCTATTAAAGAGAGTTTTGTGGATTTCGCTGCCTTTTCGGGAGATGAGCAACCGGAGGGAGGGGATGTGAAGCTGCATGGAGGAATGTATTATATCACTCAGGATATTTATAATCCCGATATCGGCGATCTTAGAATTCAGTTTTATTTTGCAGGCAGAGCTGGAGAAGTGGTAAGAAAACATGTTACGTAATATAGTACTTGTTATAAATGTTGGTAAATTATCAACCATTTCTTACATAGGCAATGTAACTGGTTTCTGTTGGTCTTGACTAGTCTAGAATCCATATTGCTTGATGTATGACATTTGGTGAGTGAAAGCAGTACTCATAATGAACTCATTATGAGTAAACATTGACTCATTATCCTCAAATCACAGGATCAAGCAAGTTTATTCTCAGTGCTTACTAGATTTGCTTTCTTTTGTGGTATTTTTTTTGTGGCCTCTTTCCATCAGCTCATATTGGGACTAAGTCTAGTATATTTATCCCTTTTTCCATGATTTTCTGGGCCTTACTACAAGTCTTCTTAATCCTGCTACCCCCCATAGTAAGTGCTCTTGGAGGTCTTAGTCTTTTTGCCAGCCTCTTGATACTACATTACTCCACCAATTCTTTCTTAATAAAATATTCGCACTACTTCATTTGCTCCTTCTCAAGGTATGTATTTTTCTTGTTGTTGCCCAAGTTTTTGCTGCATAGAGTACTAGTATGCATAGCCTTTATATACCCACTGTAGGTCAGAAATGAATGTCTCATTTCTTCAACCATGTTTTGTTCCAGTGTTAACTTGTTAATGAACAAAAAATTCAGGGAATCCACTGGATAAGCTAGGTCAAATTTTCATAATTCTTATGATAATAGTAATAATGGCAAATATATTGTAACTTGATAGCCTTCTGTTCCACAGGTGAGCATTATTGGGCAGCAGATTGGTGAGACACTGCATCCATTTGTCACAAGCACTGGAAGGGAATTGTTGATCGTCCATTCGGGTAAACGCACGGTGGAAGAAATGTTCTCGTCAGAGCACGCACAGAATCGGTTTTTGACCTGGAGCTTGCGACTAGGTGGATGGTTCATCATGTTTCTTGGATTGATATGTGTTTCGAATATTGTTCACTCATTAGGTGAGTTGTGGACAGTATATGTTTCTGTATTTAGTGTGTGTGCCTTTTTGGCAACAAGGAAGATGAATTTCATAGTCTTGGATGTGACCCAAGCAGAAAACCCATAGGTTTTGCATCTTTTGCATGAGCAGAATTGTTTTAATGGGAAAGAAGAGCTAGCTTGTAGTTATTAAGTTTATTTTTTAGCTTATTCCCACCATTTATCGTTCCAATGGGTTTTATAAAATCTCTAATAAGCACAAAATTTAAAGTATTAGGACAAGCATGTAACACTTGTTGCTGTCTATAGTAATACGTACGCATGTTCATTAGACAGTGCCTCTATGATTATCCAACCTGGTGAAGTTTCTGATATTTTCATAAGTAGCAATCCCTCTGTTTTCGCTCACTCAGGGAGGAAGCCTACAAACTACTTGTTGTTGTTCTTGTTTTGGGGGGCAGGAAAGGTCTATGGAAGAGCATAAAAAGATCTGATAAAGGTGTTTTGCATTGAATTAAAGATACAGGAATTTTAGGTTATGATATTTATGATTTATTTATCAGATTGAAAATGTAAAAAATAATGTTTATGTCAAACAGTACAGAAAAATTATTTCTAATAAAATTTTTGTGGATGAAACAAAGCTCTATTTGACTGTAGATGTCAGCACAATTTTAATTTATGTAATTAAGTTAGGAATATATTAACAGTACATCTACTTTTTTTTCATTTTCAACTGATCTCATGTTGAGTATTCTTTAGTGAAACTAATTTTTTCTTTTGCAGTTGTATGCTCTCCACTTTTAAGGGACGTTGTAGCTCTGGGCCTGGGATCGGCAAATTTGACATTGAGTATGTCTACCTCCCTCGTAATCATAGGAGGAGCTTGGTGTATATACAGGCCTGGTCTCGCTCTTCTGATTCTTGTTGTAGCAGCGCTGCCTTTCATCCGAGCAGCAGCAAAGCATCAGGGTTCCTTAGGCCAAACAAGAAGATCTAATGGGTACAGAAGCAGTACTGAAGACTAGTTTTATCAAATGCTGGAAGTTGATTATTTTGTTATGCGTGTGACTAATTGCACGAGTTCAAATCAGGTTAAGTAATTTTTTGTAAATGGCGATTGTCACTGGTTGTGAAAAATAGCATTCCATGCAAAGTTCTACATCAAACTCTTGAAGTAGGAATAAACCATGATGCAATAAATGCTGAACACACTTAGATGTTATATGACACAGTCTTCAAACTGTAAGTAATTGGATGTGATATTCCATTTACATGTATTATAGATTCCATGTTAAAAGGAGAATGTCTTTATATACCAAAGTAGAATTGTTTACCTTTTTCTAATTTAGTTTCTTTGGGAATATAATAATGTGTATTAGTGATGGAAGCTAATACATTTTCTTGTCATTTATAACCATTTTGTTTTCATAGATAAGGCAGGCTGAACATTATAAGTTTATCCAAGTAAATTTCCTTAAAGATTTGCATTGGTATCCAGAATGAATGATTGAAACTGGACTAAATAGTTTAGACATTTCCAACTTAACTAACTTTGCTATCGAAAGCATTAAGTATGTATCCAGTGTATTACCTAAATGGGTTATACATACCCCATAGTAAAAAGAGATAGAACCATTTGTGAAACTGAGTTCTTGGGTATTTCCTTAAAACTTGGGACTTGAACCTTTGTTCCTTTGGTTTTCGTAGTGGTAAGAGGAAAGTCAGAGTTACACCTTTCATATTTCAGTTGGCAAAATCAATTCAGTATCTGCCTTAAATCTGCTCTTCATTAGTAAGGTACAAAGAGATTGTTCTGGTGTATGGTACTGATTATATCAGGCAAACCAGAGATGGTGGTTACTTGCATAGGATTTTAGTCATCACTCAAGTTAGTTCCGTAGAAGTCTTTTGGTGATACAGGACATGGTGTACTTTGTCTGATATGTGACTTGAACAAGAATTCTTACAAACTGGATTTCGACTCAAGAAACGTTGTACTTTTTATATAGAAGCAAAAGTCAGTTCCTAAAAAACCATTTCTATTTATATCTCTTTGCAGATTAATTATCTCTTGATAGTACCACAGGTTTAACTAATGTAAGGGAAAAGTGTTAGCCCAGCAAGCTGACTCATTTATTATTTCTAGACACTTTTAGGAAACATCCTTATAACTTACTAATTCCAGTGTACCCATTATCTAAAGGAAAAAATTGCATTACATTTTCATCAGTATCTGTAAGGTGTACTGAATTATAGGTTGTCCTTAGAAACATTCTTGCAAAAGATGATTAATTTCTTGGCAAAAAGACTTGGACAAGAGGTAGAAGGGGGATAGAAAAATGGACAAGAGGTAGAAGGGGGATAAAAAACACTTAAGGTATCCAGCCTTAATGTACGTATGTTCAAGATGGACTACAAGTAGCATTACCAAATAATTTGATTGATTAAAGTGTCCTTTTTGTGCCATAATGCATAGTGTTATAGGACATTGTTGGGCAACACTTCTGATATGAAGTAAATTTTTGGTATTCCAATACTTATTATAAGTTCTCCCATTTTCTGGGTTCTTTAAAGAAAGAACTTGATAACGTAGCAAATTTAGCAGACATATCTATAAGACTACATAACTTAGGGATCACCTTGTGACCTATAATTACTGGGTCAGAATTATTGTCTGGGTTCCAAGGAGATAGTATAGGCATTATAAGTAAGTTCTACATTACATACTTGGATTTTATTCTAGTCATTAGGTGCAATAGTTGAATAACCCACTGCCCTAGTTAGGTAAAATGGAAGATTTAGAGAAACTTTTCTCTATTTTAGTAGGATTTGTTATCTTCTTTTTATTATTATTTTCCTATGAAACCAAGTTTCACAAGTCTTCTCTTTTCACTTTTGTGTTATTCTGGTCTCAGTAGTATTTGAAAATCTGTTCTTTGTGTCTAGGAATGAACACTATCATCCTTTGTCTCTAAGCATAAAGAAGAATTTTGGATGACATTCATCCTATAGGATTGGTGATGCAATATGAGAGGTAATCAGTAATCTGTTTTTATTGAATTTACTGATGTAATTCAAGAATATCTTATCTGAATAATTCATTGTTAAATCTTTGTGTTGATATGTTAAAGGAAGTAATATTTTCCTCAAATCGTTGACTCGGATTTTTAAGGGAAAAGTGAGAATTTTTATTTATAAAACTTACATTGCTTATACGAATACATCGATCATAATTTTAAAAATTATCTTGTAGGTTTGGGATGTTCATAGATAAAGCAACAGTGTTATCTGGCATAGATTGTAGATGTAACTTTTCAGGTCAACTTATTGAACTCTGAATATATACTACTGGAGTTTTTTAAGTCTTTGACTCAACAGCTATGCAGAGTATGGTAGTGCTCCTTTTGCCACAGAAACTGTCAAGAATACCATCTGCGGTTCCTTGACTATGAAAACTAGCTCCTCTATCTTTCACTATAAAGTCCATTATCTTTAGCAAGTGGCATACATAATGGAATAATGAACTAGTAAAAAGTTTTACAAGTAAATCGTCATTCTGGCGTACAGCATATTTCAATTTTTAAAAGAATACATCAGTGAAGTAATGTCACATTTTCAAACTTGTGACATTTCCCTAACAATTGGTATTTGATAACTGCCCCATGTAACTTCATTAGTCAGTCGTTGTATTATTAACAGGATAACACATTTGATACAAGTCTTAATTTTCGTGAGCATTTGACAGGTTTTAAACAGGAATCTTGCCAGCAAAATTGTCTACAGTTCCAGTTTATCCAACAATATTTGTAATTTATTAGTAAAGATATTAAGTACTAATATGAAAAAGATTTGACGATTCACATGAAAAATTTGAATTGTAGCTCAGTGGTCTGACAATAATCACTCTTGGCCCATAAGTTTGGCAGTGAAATTTTGTGGAAAAATATGGTTTTTGTAGCTTTTGTTTATCTATTCAATATAGCTTCTTGAGAAATAGTAATGTATGTTTGTGGTCACTGATTTTGATGAGACTACAGGCTATACATATTTACAATTAATGAATGTGAACCAGTAATTTTACATCAAAGACTTTATTTAATAAATCTGTTGTATTTACCGGACTGTTACAATTTCTTATCACATACATAGGTTGAAGTTTAGTTCAGAAATTAACCTTTAGTATGTTACATGCATAGGTGTTGGTTTTTTCCTAGTTTTTTTTTTGACAGTTAATATTAGTGTTGATTGCCTATACAATATTATAGACTTCCCTTGTTTTTTCATCTACATGGTGGTGTTTAGCATTCATTATCTTTCATAGTGAAAATATTTCTAAGGTGTTGTTTTGTGAAATCCTTATAATTGATGTAGGTCAAGGATTTGTTAGTTTCATAGTATATTACCTCCTAGGACAGTATTACTATGTATATTTTGGGCCCATCTACACCATATTGAAATACTGTATTGTACAGGAAAGCATCTACTGTCAGTATTTACTGTACGTACTTAATAATTTTCTAATGTAAGCCTCTCTAAATGATAATATTTTCATTTTCTTATATCATGGTAATGTTGTGGATAAACTGCAATAAAATCTTTCTTAAACATATGTTGTCTTAAAAACGGTATCTGTAAATAAGACTAATGAAGCAATGTCATGCTACTGTAAGGAAGGAGTTTAAATTCACCTTATGTGATCATTTCTTAACGAATAAACCTCTAATGTTGATTCTAACTTTTGAACTTCTAGTCTTGGTGTCTGTGTTTCCTTTAGGTACTACTTAGCAAGTTTTGAATATTTATTCAGTTTAAGGTGTTTTTATGTCATTCAATTATCCCCTAGCATTTCTGTAATAGGCCTTAAATTGATTAATACTAGTTGTTTTAAGTTATACATACATGTGAAATACACAAGCAAGGTGTGACAAAGTCAAGTATGTACTCTGCTGTTTAGGAAAGAGGGGGTACAATGGTAAACTGGTTGCTTTCTCATAGTAATTAATTTTATCTCTAAATATCGCATAATTTTGTAAGCATTTTGCTCTGGTACTTTATAATTAGAGATAAAAATGCCAAGAAAGTATTTTGTAAATGCTAAGGACTCGGGGATTGTGTATATATTGCATATAGATGTTTATAATAGATACCTGACAAATGTTGTGTTTCTCAGTGACCCTGCTGATTCTAACATTTTCAATAGTAAACAAACCATTTCCTTACACACATAGCCATAACTCGTTGGTCTGATGTGATGATCACACAAACATAGAAGATATTGTTCTTTAGTATGTAACAGGGGCCTCCTTCAGTTGGGCTGGTACTGGTAGTCCTGCATTGCCCTCACTTGCATCTTGCATCATGAGCCTGTGGTTTAACCATTGTCAAGATTATGTATTTCTTTTGAGTCCTGTTATAATACTGTGATTATGGAATTGTTCATTTGGTTAATACAGTAGGATCCATTAACTTTTCCAAGTGTATGTGTAAAATGTCTTGCATACTTTTACATTCAATTAAGTGTACACAGTGTCATAACTGTCAGTCAGGGATCAAGAATAATCAAGGATGGTAATAAATTCTGTGATGTCTTGAGTTATGAGCTAGCTGCTTAATGTTCAGGATGATCATGAAATAATAATTTGTTGGGTAAATAAAAGACCAAATAAGCAATTTCTGATTTTTTCGGTAGTAATAAAATCTAACACAGTTTCTCACAAGTTAAGTAGACATCCATGAGTACAAACAATTACCCTTTATCTTGAACAAGATAAGTGACATGAGATAAGCACGATTACGCAAGCAGCGACATACGTACACATACATACATACAACACACACACAATATTATAGACATTCAGCTTTAAAAAGCACACAGTCAATCAACTAGTATTTTACGCTTACAGTAGAGTATTTCACACATTGCCTGACTTTCAAGAAGTATGTGTTATGTTTCACAAAGTACAAAATTATTCTACGTCAGACAATATTAATGGCGAAAAATGAGTTTCATCCATTAGCAAAAGCATTTCATGATGGAAAACATTTGCACCTACATATATGCTATCAGATATTCATTTACGTGATGTATTTATAAAAAAAAATTCAAGGAATTTCACGAGCTTCTAACATCACTCCTAATAAAAAACAGAAGAAAAACTATGAAAATCCGCAGGAAAAAGGAACTCAGTTTTCACCAGTATAGGTGAACGCAGTAAATGAACTCCCAAAATCAGATGCAACCGGAGTAAGAAAATAATATAATTATAAGACCAGCATCTGGAGAGAGAGAGATTAGAAGCAAATATAGGCCTACTCAGTCAAGCAAAACTACAATATACCTGTGTTATGAACCAGTACCAAATATACCACTGGAGTTACCCACCACCTCTAAACAGTTCAAGCAAAGTATAAATGAATTAGATATACATTAAAATAAACTTTATAAAATAAAAGGAAATGGAAAAAGACAGATTCCCCAAAAACCAGACCCAGTGTTTCAGAACATGCACAGAGAGTAGGTCTAAGTGAGTACTACGCGCTACTGAAGGAAATAATATACAAAAGGATTACTTCAGTTAACATATTTGAGGGAGAACTTGAAATCTTACAGAGAAAGAGAGAGAGACATCTTGAAGTCTAAAACTACAGTGTTGACACTAAGGTCTTGAGGTACAACAGTGAGCCCTTGATGATAAAAAGTATTTTTATCATCAAGGAGTAATTACAGAGGGTAATTAAAATATGGCACATGCTCATTTACTCTTGAAATGTGGTCTCTGATGATTGATCCATCATTAGAATGATGATAACAATGTAAGACTCTTTGGTAGTGCAGATGGATAGATTAAACACTAAAAAGTGACCTTCCAGGAATGCTTCAGTATATGATCATCAAGTTGACAAATTTGTGTTTTCTCATTGATGAATTGATGAATACAATTATTTTACATGAATACAAAATTCCCTAATTACAGTAGTATCTATCAAGTGGCAAGACTTTATGTACCTTCTTTCAGTTCATTAAGAAATACGTAGTACAAATATTTTTTCTGTTTAATTGCTGAAATCTTTGAGCGATACCTGTAATGTGTAACCTGTTGCATCTCTTAACCTTAGACGACAGTTTGCAATCGTAAGCACCACATCTGACTAGGACAGTGGGGGAGGAACAGAATGACATAACAGCACATTCAGATCACGACAGTCTGGATAACATTATAGTTTCATTAACACCTGAAAAGAAAACAAATAAATCCTCAATTCACACGATAAACTTTCGGTGGGAATTCATATTGGCACCAAATGGACTAGACAAATTGACAAAGAACACGATGATACGGTTCAGAACACAGTTATATGCTTATAATATTACGTTTAGGACAAAATTCTTTCCATATGAAATACTATATTCACAAATTTGTTGATACACAAAACTGCCGTTAATTTTTTATGTTGTCTGACTCAAACAGAAAGAATTTGGTCCGAGAACAGTCATAAAACTATTAATAAAGAGAGCCAGCATTCCCATACAAACTCGACTAGACAGGAAGGATTTGCTGATCTCTGATATGGCCACAATGAATTCATGGATTGAGTAATAAATAATAATATACATTTTATAC
This sequence comes from Macrobrachium nipponense, assembly GCF_015104395.2. Lineage (NCBI taxonomy): Eukaryota > Metazoa > Arthropoda > Malacostraca > Decapoda > Palaemonidae > Macrobrachium > Macrobrachium nipponense. The sequence continues at coordinate 2,279,337 of NC_061101.1, read as the reverse complement.
TGCATATTTAAATATAACTCCTTACTACTATACAACACAAAACCTGATTTATACAAATGAATAACTTTGAATAAATAAATAGCCTACACAGACATGAACTACGATCATTCATGTCAAATTATTTGACTTTAGTTCTTTTTTGATTTTCCAAGGTGCCGATGCAAATGTGTAAGGCGAAATTGCACATAAAATGGCTTCCCTGAATCACATACTTACACAGACTATATGAAAGCCAGATTGAATAAAGCTTTGCTACGGAATTTTGTAATAAAACTTTCAGTTTTCCTTTCTCACTTTCCATCACACCGAGATAAAAAACTAAAATACACAAAACCTAAATTTGACACTATTAAGTAGTTAACATATCAAGAACTTCATCGACTGTCATGTTGTTTTTATGATATTCTTCCATGGTATCTTTTGGTATGGTCCACTGCAAAAGTAATAACACATTTTTCCGCAGTTCATCCAGACGTGACAATGAAGGGTCCTCGAAAGGTTCGTGGCCGGAGGACTGAAGCGACAATTTCAGAACTTCATCCACAAGGAGGGACCCGAAGCCAAACTTGCAGCGACGCTCCTCAGAGGATATGCGGTAGAGCAGCACGGCCAGTCGATTTCTGAGCCGAGCTAGGGATGCCTCTTCCACAATCTCCTCGGCTTCTTCCTCTGCAGTTTTTGCTATGCCGTGTGCATCGCGATTGTGTGCCTCTAACTCGCTCTGTGTCTGGAAGTATTCTTTGCATAGCTTGCAGAGGTAGGGTTTTGTAGCATTGTGAACACATTTCATATGTTTCTTGAGGTGAGGAAGCTGTGCAAATGCAGCAGAGCAGAGTATACAGGAAAATGGTTTTTCTCCCGTGTGAGACCGCATATGAATCTTACAGGCAGAAGAATGAGCGAATGCCGCTCCGCAGATTTGACACTTGTAGGGGCGTTCTCCAGTGTGAATTCTCATGTGGACAGTCAGCTGTGAATTTTGTGTGAAGGAGGAACCACAAGTAGAACACTGATAAGGTCTCATACCTAAATGCAATCTCATATGTTGTCTTAAATGTCCTTTGAATGCTTTTCCACAGATCTCACAAGTATAAGGCCTAGACCCACGGTGCACTGTGCGGATGTGCTTGTACATTCCTTCCACGCGGATAAACTTCTTACCACACGCTCCACACTGGAATTCCTTGACGCCACGATGTGCCATCACATGGCCTTTGAGCGTGTGATACGAAGCAAAGCGAGCATTGCATTCCGTGCACTGATAGTCCTTTTTACCCGTGTGGACCCGTTGATGCTGTGTCACTTGGCTGCGACGAGCGAAGGTCAAGTTGCACTGACTACACTTATGGGGCTTTTCTCCAGTATGAATTCTCATGTGGAGCCTGAGCCGATCTTTTATAGCAAATGATTTTCTACAGAGATCACACTTAAATGGTTTTTCTCCTGTATGGATGGTAATGTGCCCATGGAAAGCTGTTACTTGGATAAAACTAGCGTTACAAATCTTACATTTATACGGCCTATCCCCCGTATGGATTCGGATATGTTTGATTAGGTCAGATTTGGCACTAGAGCATTTACCACATATAGTACATTTAAATCTTTTGGGTTTGTTGTTCTTGTCTAATTCAAATTCTTCCAAGTATGCAATGTGATCTTCAGCAGGATCCTTGGCATCTTTATCTGGTAAAGCAGAATCATCTGTGTCCTCTACATCAACATCCAAATCATTTTCAGACAGTGGGTCAAGGTCATCTTCAGTTTCGCTGCCTTCATCATCTTCGTTTGATAGATCAGCATGTTTGATCAAATTTGCAGAGTTTTCTTTGTCAGAGAAATCTTGAGAAGAGACTGCTGAGCCTTTGTCGCCTTTTTCTTGAAGTTTGTCTGATTGTTTTGTGTTTTTGGGAGATTTCTCTGCCTTACCTTTTGCTGTTTTTACTTGTCTCTTTGGTCTTTTTGGGTGTGGAGAAATTCCATTCTTTTCTGCATTATTGGCAGTAATGATGGGCTTTGATTCACTTTTCTTCTTTTCTGGGGTTTGCTTCTCGGTAGCCTTCTCCACTCTTGGTTTTTTCGAAGCGTTGTACGTCTTAGGCTCTTCCTTGACTTTTCTCTTTTTAGCATTGATGTTAGCTGAAATAGTACTGGTGTCGTCAGCAACGTCCGTTACGCTCTCAGGCTCCGAAGCTTTCTTCTTGTTAGGAGACTCTTTCTTGGTGGATTTCTGCGCACTCTTCTTGGGAACCACAGGAGTCTCTGACTTCCCTTTCTTCCTAAGACTTTGTTTCACCTGCATGATGAAGGTATGCAAGGTTCTTGGAGCAAACAAGAGTGGGTAAAGATCTAGAAATGAGAGGTGACAGTTGTCAGTAGGAAGAAGTTTGAGAAGGGAGTGTTAGTGTTGAAGGAAATTAGGTCTGCCACCACCACCACCACCCACAATCACCTCAGACTAGCATGATAGCACCTGAAATAAAGAAAGAAACAGACCTCAACCAATGTTAAGCATTCTTGCAGGTACAGTCTATGGCTGTCTAAAATCTACTGCTATACCAAAGCATGTTTTTGCTTCTTATTCTATAAGAAATGAATCATGCTATTCCACTACATTACTTAGCAAAAATGTTATGCATTACTTTTCAATATCAATAAGCTTGCAGGAGAAACTGTCTAAAATAATTGACCCCAAAGTTTCCATGCCAACTTAACCTAAACCTGGAACACTAGACTGAAGGTTAAAAAAATATTTTAAAGTCTTAGTAGTAATAACAGACTCTTTTATACACAAACCCTCTTCCATGTCTAAATACACACACTATTCTCTAAAGCATCATTCTGCATTAAATATATTTTATGATTCACCAGTGTTAATAAATAATACTCATTACTGCATAATCTTTATCAAGTTTATGGTACAAGTTGCCATTTTCTTTGACTCGCCATAATTTACTAACTTCATACTTCCACCCTTGTAATAGTTTTATTTGAACATAAAGACAAATGAGGTCCGTTGCTTGTATGTATGTACAAATATCGTAAATGTTTCCCATTAAAGGATGAAATGGAGAAAAAAAAAAAAAAAAAAGTCATTTCGATTTCGAAACCCTAAGGAAATAATCCTTCATTGTGAACCTTATGGGGACCTCATTTGTTTATATAAAAAATGTAACTGTTCTTTTGATGCATAAGGAATGTTCTTACATTTCACCATAATACTCCATTTTCAATTTTTTACAACCTTTACCTAACTAAACTATTTACATTTACAAAGAAGATTACTCTACGAAGTTCTTTTCCCTTTTTTATAATATAGAATAAAAGTACTTATGGTAAAATATCAGCTAATGCTTAATTTTCACTGAAAGTAAAATTAGATATACTGACAAGACACATATACATAAAACATGTATAATAATATATAATTCTATATGAAATGTTTATATTTCAAAATACTATCAACCCACAAAGAACCTATTAAATTCAAATTCACATTAATTAGTTATAATTTACACATCAATATATAATATATATGTATATATATATATATATATATATATATATATATATATATAGATTATATATCATATATCTATCTATATATAGATATATATATATATCTCTATATATATATATGACTGGTAAAAGTGTTCTGTAACAACAGAATTCCATCTAATAAAAGGAGGCCCATAAAAAACACCAAAATGTAGAGAGAAAAGTACTATATTTCAGAGACTGCTGTCTCTCTCTTCAGGTATATGAATGAGAAAAGTTTACAGAAAAGGTGGTATTTATACCAAGAGATTCGTCCACAAGTAAGCAATTTAGGTCACCCCGCTGATAATCTTCCTTTAATCTTCTTAAGCGTTGGTTGAATGAACACTGCGTCGACGATGTCCGATGTCCAATTCCCTTTTGAGATGTTCATTACCTGCTTCTCTTTTATTAAGGCCGATTCCATCATTTGACTCTTGTACCGGCAGTTGCTGCTATAAATTACACGTGACATATTCCAGTTTATTCTATGGTTATGTTCATTTATATGATTGAAAATAGCCGAGTTCTGTTGTCCATACCTAACTGACCGTTTGTGTTGTATTAATCTCTGGGTAAATCACTTCCCCAGAGATTAATACAACACAAACGGTCAGTTAGGTATGGACAACAGAACTCGGCTATTTTCAATCATATAAATGAACATAACCATAGAATAAACTGGAATATGTCACGTGTAATTTATAGCAGCAACTGCCGGTACAAGAGTCAAATGATGGAATCGGCCTTAATAAAAGAGAAGCAGGTAATGAACATCTCAAAAGGGAATTGGACATCGACATCGTCGACGCAGTGTTCATTCAACCAACGCTTAAGAAGATTAAAGGAAGATTATCAGCGGGGGTGACCTAAATTGGCTTACTTGTGGACGAATCTCTTGGTATAAATACCACCTTTTCTGTAAACTTTTCTCATTCATATACCTGAAGAGAGAGACAGCAGTCTCTGAAATATAGTACTTTTCTCTCTACATTTTGGTGTTTTTTTATGGCTCCTTTTATTAGATATATATATATATATATATATATATATATTATATATATAGATAGATATATAGATATATATATATATATATATATATATAGATATATATAGATATATTATATATATATATATATATATATATATATGTGTGTGTGTGTGTGTGTGTGTGTGTGTGTGTGTGTGTGTGTGTGTGTGTGTGTGTGTAATTAAATTTACCCTAGCCGAGATTCAGACATATGGGGCAATCGTTTCTGAAAAGAGAACGGACTACAAAGAAGGCAGCCAATCATTACTTGAACTTTAAATAAAAAAGGACAAAATTGAGTCCAGTGAGCAATACTGGTAAGCCTCTCCAAAACAATATACTACTTGATAGGATTCCGATCAAAGTCAGACGTATTTGCCAAGTGATGTTGATAGCTACTATCTTTCCGGTGGAAAAAATCGTAATAAAAGATTGACCTGCAAAGTTTCCCAGTGGATGAAAAGGTATTAAAAAATAAGGAAAAAAGTTGCCTCACTTCGTCAATGTGACTCGTCCCTGTGTCAGCCACGCCCAATAATTGTCATTGGGTTTTCAGACATCGATGAGCTGACGTATATAATTAGGTTAAGATCGAGGAAGGTTAAGGCCGCCGGTAGTATATACGTCTTGAGAGAGAGAGAGTGTGTGTGTCAATAAAGCATACAAATCAGTACAACAAACTGACGAAGAAGAAACACAAGAAGATACAGGGAGACTGATATCCCCTAACAGAAAACTGGGAGAATGTATAAGGATAGCCCTTAAAATTAAGAATGTTCTTAACCTGGAAAGCGATGGATGTCAAAGCTAAGTAGCCCGGCTCTGCCTCACTTGTTAAGAAGAAGAAATGAAAGGGAGTTGGGGTAAAAGTAAAAGCTTTGCACCTCACACACACACACACTGTAGTGTGTCCGCAACTGTGTTTGTGGAGTAAGCGCCTACGAACCAGGATCTATTGGACAAATCGTCCCTGCGTGCGGATCTTGGCGTCTCGCTGTGGGGGAGGGTGTGTTTGAGGATGAATCCAGTTTAAGAGTCACCAATACTGTCATTCAAAACCACTATCGACTTTCTTTATCACTGTAGGCGGCTCCAAAACTGCCTCATAGATTGTATGGCCGGAAGGAGCTGCCATGACGCAAGGGACTCTAATATATGATTTTGAAATATATTTCCGAGCTATTTTAAGACAAATCCTCCCAGTATCTCCGTATCCTTAAGGTTAAAACTAACAGGAAAGACTAAAATAAAGTTGCTAGGGCTTTTCAAAAGAAAAATAGAAAAACTATGATCTAGTTCGAGAGCAGTTCCGACCCCATATTATAAAAAGTGGAATGTATCTGACGACATTTTCGGCAAGAGCTTATTATAGCAGCCGGGTCGCTCCTATATCATTCTTATCACAGGCCTCTTTACGAACGCAAAGTCTGTATCTTAAATTTTACAGAATTACAGAGAGAGCGCTGTATAATCTATAGCTGTGACAAAGGATGCTTAGTGTAACTGTAGTATTTACAGATGTTTCCTCTTCAGCAAAAGAAAAATAATATAAGTCCTCATTCCCCATTCTAACATTTAAACTTAAGAGTCCCGATTGTCTTTACGGTTTAGATTATTACTAATAATCATACGTTCTAATCAATGAGTGCATTGCTACCTATTTTGAGTAAATTTGGTGGTCAGGAGAAGCCCTTTACAATGCCACATTATTACTGGTGAGCAAATTCCACCTCGAAGAATAGGAACCATTTGACCAAACTAATGAGTTACTTGACACTTGTTTGTTTTGGTTTTGAAAATCAACGGTCAATTAACTTTTCCTATTTCTTCCGAGTACGCAGCCGACATTTAAGAGTATTTGCGGTTTTGGTAGTTCACGAACATTTATATATTTACTCTAAAGAGAGTAAAAAGGCAAAGGGAGAGAGTGTATAAGTGTATTTTAGTCGCAAGTGTGAATATGCAAGACGGTCGCCATGCTGAAGTACTACCTAGCAGGGCTGCCGAAGTGTGGAAATGACGTCACTAATACGGCTTCTCTTGTCCACATTGTGATTAGGTGTGGAATGTGGAATCCACACATAAAAATTTCCACGCTTTTTACTTAAAAGCGTATGCTAGTTAAAATCTAATAATAAATTATGAAAATTGTTTACTATTCTATTTTATAAGTCTCACACACAAATATCCATAAAAAAAAAAAAAAAAAATAAATAATTAATTTTATCCTTTTTAATTTGTGGATGCGTTTGGATGTTTATCAGATGCATAACGCTGACCGTTGAATTCATGTGCAAACCAATACCTAGAATATAAGCTAGATCTTGACCGTACGAACTGGCTGGCTCCAGCGCCAACCAACCTCAGTTACCTATCAAATTATTTTCAATATGGTTCTCAACAAAATCTACATTTATTCTTTTTCATAATACTAGAGAGTATTCTTAATTTGCTAGTTTTGATGGTATATTTTCTTGAAAATTTTGTGAAATGTATGCATACATTTATACTGCCATTTGGTAGCAAATTATTTTTCAGCGACGCACTTTACAGCTTTACAATACACATTGCAATTTTTGCATGTGAAATGATTAATGTGCCTGTATAATCAGTTTGGTTATTCTACAACTACGGTGACATAAACTTTTGAAAAGAACGGGCTTTAATGATTTCATAACTGTAATTCGTATAACGTAAGACCTTAGCAAAAATCATAGGCCTAGTTTATCAGTATAGATGATAGCGCTCATGATTTCGTTGTCAGTTGATATTGCCATAAATGAATGACTATGAGTATAACAACGATAAAAGTGATAAATTGTATAATGCAGTGGTAATTAAATCCTCATGTAAAATTAAATGGTACAGTACATTAGCCAAGGTCCAGGATTCGTTGCCAGTTTACTTTACTCTAAAAAATAAGACATCATTTGCAGCTTCAATTCTTCATGAAAGTTATTGTAATTATGTAATTGCAATGATACAGTACAGCGATAATTATTTTTAAAAGTTCACTTGCGAGCATATAACCAACAGTATTAGTTGGCCCAACATATAGGTCTAGTCATTATATTTATGGCAATAATGCCGGATTGATCATCATAAATTTATCGTTATATTTCATTACGATAGGTGTTGTAAAACACCTATGTTACTTTTTTCATCGTCAAATCAAATAAGTTTCATTGCAGTTTTTCATCATCATAAAAGAGTACCGACTGTTGTTGAGAAGTTTTGCTTCTTTTACCCTCTCATAAAAAAAAAAAACAATAAAAATCTACTAACTAAATGTTTAAAACAATATGAGCTAAAAACGGAAAGGGTCATTGTCTATCCTTATTTATCAGTTAAAAAAAAAAAAAAAAAAGCTACTGATTGGGAATTCATACTGCTAAGTTTTTGACCACTGACAAGATCATGTTAAACAACTTTTACATTCCTCAGTTCGATAAAGTCGAATATATAGCATAACTGGCAACTGTCTGAGACCGAGTGTGGATTTCCTTAGTGTGGAAATCTGGCAGCCCTGCTAGTACCTAGGTATCTATGGCAGGTTTAGTACGAGATTGTAGCGTATTTTGTCTTATTTATCAGCATTTGAAGCCTAAATACCAAGAAATATCCGCTTCTCGTGATTTAGCAATGCTTTAAGCTACAGTATAATTCGGAAAACGCTGGAAAATTCATATATATACCTACAATTGTAGTCGAAAGTGTTTCAGCCTACGTGTCCAGACGATAAAAAATATAGGAAAAACATTGACTGGTGTTTTGGTGTTTATCTCAAGCAAGAGCCCGTGAAAATAATTTACGCAATTGAATTTACGATGTTTGAAGCTGGCATTTATGAATACTTATCTCTTATAATTCTGGAATGTAGTCGGAAATAGTTTAGTAAGATAATTCACACCGGTAAAACATTGCATAAGGTCTAAATTTAGTAGCTAACGTCAGTATTAGACTAATCCAAAGTCTGAGTTATTTCGAGCAATATTTTAAAGAAAATTACGTTGTTACAGATGTGGTAAAGGCACCTTTTGATACAAGTTGCCTACAGACAACCTGAAATTATACTAAGTTAAACATGGGAGGGCATGACGTCAACCACTATACCTATGGTAGGCATTGAAGTCGCCACCAAACACAAAAGAAGCCATGTTGAAGAGCAGAAAGTTGAAAAAAAAATTATCACCAAAGTCAGGGTTACGATAGATGGGACACGAATAAAAGGTTTCACGTAATCCCAAAAAACCTTTGAAACATTTTATAGAACCCAAGTTCATTGGGGTCTACGAGAAGCCTTAAATTAATTCATAATGTAGGCCTACGCTGCTATAACCTTTGCCCTAAGAATGGTTCCACTTTTCAGTAGGTTTCGTACTAGTCTCGTGAATCCTGGAATTATATATATTTACATTCCTCTCAACTTTTCTAGGCAGTGTAAAGATGTAAAGGACAACAATATTTACGTGAAACTTCAAAGACAACTTATTAACATACCGTTGCTAATGTAAGCATGACTACATCGTACTGAAAATAGCCCAGGCAGAGTTCATGCAGAGATGGCAGATGATTATTTATAGCGAAGGAAGAACCCAGTTTTTCTCTGTGAATTTTCGTTGTAAACGTAAACACGATTCAATATCCACGTCCCGTAAGCATAATATCTTGACGCAGTTCATTTACGAGAGAACTAGGACTAATTCTCGACAACATTTTGAAATGTATATATGATATACCTAAAAACAAACCCCGTATATACCTTACATTGAACTATTGAATATTTATATCAATATCTCTCTCTGATTCCTTGAGGATTCTAGCAGGATTCTTAAAAGGGCGTTAGCAATGAACCTTGCTACTAGCGTCATTTCCGTGCCGTTTGACACACATAAATCTGGTATGTGTGTCATGCAACATGGTTTACCTATGGCACACCCGAGAGAGAGAGAGAGAGAGAGAGAGAGAGAGAGAGAGAGAGAGAGAGAGAGAGTATGTCTACATATATGATTCAAGATCACTGCTCTGTTGTGTGAAGGAAAAATCTTATGGTAACTGATAACACGAGCTTCCTCTCTCTCTCTCTCCCCACAGGCTCTACGTCACAGAGCAGATTCTTCTCTACGGTGACGAAGCAAAACTTACTCCATCACGTGAACGGCTGACACAGGGGCGTCAATTATGTAATAAATACGCTTCGAAAGGTCTCATGCATGGCCCCGATGGGCACCCTGAATTTGGGTATACTCCGGCAACGGGTCACTCGAAAATGTGGATGTGCCGTTCCAAGGGCATAGTACTATAAGTCTAGGAGGACAAGTTATAAAATTAACAAAGAATATTTTGTGACGTTTTTCCACCGTTATAGACCTACTGTTACGTAGGAATTGGTTCTGTAGGATTAGTGCAGTAGAGAGAGAGAGAGAGAGAGAGAGAGAGAGAGAGAGAGAGAGAGAGAGAGAGAGAGAGAGAGAGAGAGAATTTAACGAAGATTAGCACACCTGAACTTTCTCTTATAAGAGGGCAAAGCGTCAGTTATAATCTGTGATGTGTTTATACAATAATAATGATTAATAATAATAGTAGTATTGAAATTGGATCAACGTACATCGCTGTTAATTGCAATTCTTAATTTTGCCTGTTATAAATGTTTTTTTTGTGTGTGGTATTTTTACGTTGCATGGAACCAACGGCGTTACGTGATTTCCGAACCACGTCGAGAATGAACTTCTATCACCAGAAATACACATCTCTCACCCCTCAGTGGAATGGCCGAGAATCGAACTCGCAGCCACCGAGATGCCAGGCCGAGACCATACCGATCACGCCACTTAAGCGCTGTTATTAATTTGGGAGTGGCGTAGACCTAGCAAGAAAATTATTATTATTTTATATATATATATATATATATATATATATATATATATATATATATATATATATATATATATAATATCCTTTCCAAGCGGTTGAGTTGTCAGTGATTTATTATTACTACATCCTAATGGTCACGAGACATTGCAAGAAGCTGAAAAAAGTAAAAGCAATAAAAAAAATTCTATACACCCAAGACAGTCGGCCCGCTTTGCAAAATATGACACCAAATCGGACCACGACACGACGGTCGTTTAAATTAGACAATTTCTTCCCCCTGGGACCAAAGTACGACGACTGCTTCTGGGCTGCCATGTTATCGAGCTACGGTGGCTGTCGGGTACTAAATAGGTATATATCCTTAGCCTTATCTTCCCGTTGATGAGTGTTCTTGCAATTTCGTATTCATCATAAAAACTGTTTTACCGTAGTTTTGATAACATGCATTCAACGGAGAGAGAGAGAGAGAGAGAGAGAGAGAGAGAGAGAGAGAGAGAGAGAGAGAGAGAGAATTTAAACTGCGCGCGGAGCTGAAGATTGCGTGCGCGCTTCACCGTTGTTGTGGAGAGATGGCACTGACTGAGCGCCCCCGGGGCTAGGCACTCGTACTATCCCTCCCCTCCCCTGCCCCCCCCCCCGCACAATCCCAACACTGCCACCACCACTAGAGTGTCTCTCTCTCTCTCTCTCCCTCCTTAGCGACTGACTATACCAACACCACCA
>NC_061101.1:2239228-2267676 GCF_015104395.2 Macrobrachium nipponense | reverse complement strand
TGGTGGTGTTGGTATAGTCAGTCGCTAAGGAGGGGGGAGAGAGAGAGAGAGAGAGAGACACTAGTGGTGGTGGCAGTGTTGGGATTGTGGGGGGGGGGGGGCCCTGGGGGGGGGGGGGGGCCCGAGGGGAGGGATAGTACGAGTGCCTAGCTCCGGGGGCGCTCAGTCAGTGCCATCTCTCCACAACAACGGTGAAGCGCGCACGCAAAACATCTTCAGCTCCGCGCGCAGTTTAAATTCTCTCTCTCTCTCTGTTGAATGCATGTTATCAAAACTACGGTGAAACAGTTTTTATGATGAATACAAATTGCATTGAATCGCAAAGAACCACTCATCAACGGGAAGATAAGGCCAAGGATATACTACCTATTTTAGTACCCGACAGCCACCCGTGGCTCGATAACATGGCAGCCCAGAAGCAGTCGTCGTACTTTGGTCCCAGGGGGAAGAAATTGTCTAATTTAAAACGACCGTCGTGTCGTGGTCCGATTTGATGTCATATCTTGCAAAGCGGGCCGACTGTCTTGGGTGTATAGAATTTTTTTTGTGCTTGATTTTACTTTTTTTCAGCTTCTTGCAATGTCTCGTGACCAATAGGATGTACTAATAATAAATCACTGACAACTCAACCGCTTGGAAAACATATTATATATATATATATATATATTATATATATATATATATTATATATATATAATTTCCTTGCTAGGTCTACGCCACTCCCTAATTATAACAGCGCCTAAGTGGCGTGATCGTATGGTCTTGGCCTGCATCTCGTGGCCGCGAGTTCGATTCTCGGGCATTTCCACTGAAGGGTGAGTGATGTGTCTTTCTGGTGATAGAAGTTCTCTCTCGTCGTGGTTCGGAAGTCACGTAAAGCCGTTGGTACGTAAAAATACCACACAAACAAAAATTTATAACAGGCAAAATTAAGAATTGCAATTAACAGCGATGTACGTTGATCCAATTTCAATACTTCTATTATTAATAATCATTATTATTCTATAAACACATCACAGATTATAACTGACGCTTTGCCCAATTATAAGAGAAAGTTCAGGTGTGCTAATCTTCGTTAAATATTTCTCTCTCTCTCTCTCTCTCTCTCTCTCTCTCTCGTCTCTCTCTCTCTTCTCTCGCTCTCTCTCTCTCTCTCTCTCTCGCTCTCCACTAATTTTACAGAACCAATTCCTACGTAACAGTAGGTCTATAACGGTGGAAAAACGTCACAAAATATTCTTTGTTAATTTTATAACTTGTCTTCCTAGACTTAAAGTACTATGCCCTTGGAACGGCACATCCACATTTTCGAATGATCCGTTGCCGGCGTATACCCAAATTAAGGGTGCCCATCGCGGCCATGCATGAGACCTTTCGAAGCGTATTTATTACATACTTGACGCTGTGTCAGCCGTTCACGTGATGGAGTAAGTTTTGCTTCGTCACCGTAGAGAAGAATCTGCTCTGTGACGTAGAGCCGTGGGGAGAGAGAGAGAGGAAGCGCGTGTTATCAGTTACCATAAGATTTTTCCTTCACACAAAAGAGCAGTGATATCGAATCATATATGTAGCATACCTCTCTCTCTCTCTCTCTCTCTCTCTCTCCTCTCTCTCTCTCTCTCTCTCTCTCTCTCTCGGGTGTGCCATAGGTAAACCATGTTGCATGACACACATACCAGATTTATGTGTGTCAAACGGCACGGAAATGACGCTAGTAGCAAGGTTCATTGCTAACGCCCTTTTAAGAATCCTGCTAGAATCGTAAGGATTCGGAGAGAGATATTGATATAAATATTCAATAGTTCAATGTAAGGTATATACGGGGTTTGTTTTTAGGTATATCATAAATACATTTCAAAATGTTGTTGAGAATTAGTCCTAGTTCTCTCGTAAATGAACTGCGTCAAGATATTATGCTTACGGGACGTGGATATTGAATCGTGTTTACGTTTACAACGAAAATTCACAGAGAAAAACTGGGTTCTTCCTTCGCTATAAATAATCATCTGCCATCTCTGCATGAACTCTGCCTGGGCTATTTTCAGTACGATGTAGTCATGCTTACATTAGCAACGGTATCTTAATAAGTTGTCTTTGAAGTTTCACGTAAATATTGTCTCCTTTATATCTTTACACTGCCTAGAAAAGTTGAGCGGAATGTAAATATATATAATTCCAGGATTCATGAGACTAGCACGAAACCTATTGAAAAGTGGAACCATTTTTAGGGCAAAGGTTATGCCAGCGTAGGCCTACATTATGAATTAATTTAAGACTTCTCGTGGAACCTAATGAACTTGGGTTCTATAAAATGTATTTCAAAGGTTTTTGGGATTACGTGAAACCTTTTATTCGTGTCCCATCTATCGTAACCCTGACTTTGGTGATAATTTTTTTTTCAACTTTCTGCTCTTCAACATGGCTTCTTTTGTGTTTGGTGGCGACTTCAATGCCTACCATAGGTATAGTGGTTGACGTCATGCCCTCCCAATGTTTAACTTAGTATAATTTCAGGTTGTCTGTAGGCAACTTGTAACAAAAGGTGCCTTTACCACATCTGTAACAACGTAATTTTCTTTAAAATATTGCTCGAAATAACTCAGACTTTCGATTAGTCTAATACTGACGCTAGCTAAATTTAGACCTTATGCAATGTTTTACCGGTGTGAATTATCTTACTAAACTATTTCCGACTACATTCCAGAATTATAAGAGACAATTATTCATAAATGCCTGCTTCAAACATCGTAAATTCAATGGCGTAAATTATTTTCACGGGCTCTTGCTTGAGATAAACACCAAAACGCCAGTCAATGTTTTTCCTAATTTTTATCGTCTGGACACGTAGGCTGAAACACTTTCGACTACAATTATAGGCTTATATATGAATTTTCAAGCGTTTTTCCGAATTATACTGTAGCGTAAAGCATTGCTAAATCACGAGAAGCGGATATTTCGTGGTATTTAGGCTTCAAATGCTGATAAATAAGACAAAATACGCTACAATCTCGTACTAACCTGCCATAGATACCTAGTACTTCAGCATGGCGACATATTCACACTTGCGACTAAAATACACTCTCTCCCTTTGCCTTTTTACTCTCTTTAGAGTAAATATAAATGTTCGTGAACTACCAAAACCGCAAATACTCTTAAATGTCGGCTGCGTACTCGGAAGAAATAGGAAAAGTTAATTGACCGTTGATTTTCAAAACCAAAACAAACAAGTGTGGTAACTCATTAGTTTGGTCAAATGGTTCCTATTCTTCGAGGTGGAATTGGCTCACCAGTAATAATGTGGCATTGTAAAGGGCTTCTCCTGACCACCAAATTTACTCAAAATAGGTAGCAATGCACTCATTGATTAGAACTTATGATTATTAGTAATAATCTAAACCGTAAAGACAATCGGGACTCTTAAGTTTAAATGTTAGAATGGAGAATGAGGACTTATATATTATTTTTCTTTTGCTGAAGAGGAAACATCTGTAAATACTACAGTTACACTAAGCATCCTTTGTCACAGCTATAGATTATACACCGCTCTCTCTGTAATTCTGTAAAATTTAAGATACAGACTTTGCGCTCGTAAAGAGGCCTGTCAGATATGAATGCTATAGGAGCGACCCGGCTGCTATAATAAGCTCTTGCCGAAAATGTCGTCAGATACATTCCACTTTTTATAATATGGGGTTGGAACTGCTCTCGAACTAGATCATAGTTTTCCTATTTTTCTTTTGAAAAGCCCTAGCAACTTTATTTTAGTCATTCCTGTTAGTTTTAACCTTATGGATACGGAGATACTGGGAGGATTTGTCTTAAAACAGCTCGGAAATATATTTTAAAATCATATAATAGAGTCCCATGCGTCATGGCAGCTCCTTCCGGCCATACAATCTATGAGGCAGTGTTTTGGAGCCGCCTACAGTGATAAAGAAAGTCGATAGTGGTTTTGAATGACAGTATTGGTGGCTCTTAAAATGGATTCATCCTCAAACACACCCTCCCCCACAGCGAGACGCCAAGATCCGCACGCAGGGGCGATTTGTCCAATAGATCCTGGTTCGTAGGCGCTTACTCCACAAACACAGTTGCGGACACACTACAGTGTGAGGTTCAAAGCTTTTACTTTTACCCCATCTTCCTTTCATTTTCCTCTTCTTAACAAGTGAGGCAGAGCCGGGCTACTTAGCTTTGACATCCATCGCTTTCCAGGTTAAGAACATTCTTAATTTTGAGGGCTATCCTTATACATTCTCCCATTTTTCTGTTAGGTCAGTGTCCCTAAATCTTCTTCTTGTGTTTCTTCTTCGTCACTTTGTTGTACTGATTTGTATGCTTTATTGACACACACACACTCTCTCTCTCTCTCATCAAGACGTATATACTACCGGCGGCCTTAACCTCCATCTTAACCTAATTATATACGTCGCGTGGCTGACACAGGGACGAGTCACATTAACGAAGTGAGGCAACTTTTTTCCTTATTTTTTAATACCTTTTCCCCCACTGGGAAACTTTGCTGGTCAATCTTTTAATTACGATTTTTTCCACCGGAAAGATAGTAGCTATCAACATCACTTGGCAAATACGTCTGACTTTGATCGGAATCCTATCAAGTAGTATATTGTTTTGGAGAAGCTTACCAGTATTGCTCACTGGACTCAATTTTTATTTCAAGTTCAAGTAATGATTGGCTGCCTTCTTTGTAAGCCGTTCTCTTTTCAGAAACGATTGCCCCATATGTCTGAATCCCGGCTAGGGTAAATTTAATTACACACACATATAATATTATATATATATATATATATAATATATATATATATATATATATATATATATATATGAATAACTTGATCACGAAGTATATAAAACGTGATGCTATGTATAAATAAAGGTTTTTTTTTGCCACGAAGGAAAAAAATGAAAAACTCGTTTTTTCATTTTTTTCCTTCGTGGCAAAAAAAACATATATATATATATATATCTATATATATTATATATATATATATATATATATATATATATATATATATATATATATATATATATATATATATATTATATATTGATGTGAAATTATAACTAATTAATGTGAATTTGAATTTAATAGGTTCTTTGTGGGTTAATAGTATTTTGAAATATAAACATTTCATATGGAAAAATTATATATTACTTATACATGTTTTACGTATATGTGTCTTGTCAGTATATCTATTTTACTTTCATTGAAAATTAAGCATTAGCTGATATTTTACCATAAGTACTTTTATTCTATATTATAAAAAAGGGAAAAGAACTTCGTAGAGTAATCTTCTTTCTGTAAATAGTTAGGTTAGGTAAAGGTTGTAAAAAATTGAAAATGGAGTATTATGGTGAAATGTAAGAACATTCCTTATGCATCAAAAGAACTGTTGCATTTTTTATATAAACAAATGAGGTCCCCTTAAGGTTCACAATGAAGGATTATTTCCTTAGGGTTTCAAAATAGAAATGACTTTTTTTTTTTTTCTTTTTTTTTTTTCTTTTTTTTTTTTTCTTTTTTTTTTTTTTTCCCATTTCATCCTTTAATGGGAAACATTTACGATATTTGTACACACATACAAGCAAATAAAACTATTACAAGGGTGAAGTATGAAGTTAGTAAATTATGGCGAGTCAAAGAAAATGGCAACTTGTACCATAAACTTGATAAAAGATTATGCAGTAATCGAGTTTATATTATTAACACTGGTGAATCATAAAATATATTTAATGCAGAATGATGCTTTAGAGAATAGTGTGTGTATTTAGACATGGAAGAGGGTTTGTGTATAAAAGAGTCTGTTATTACTACTAAGCCTTGAAAATATTTTTTTACATCTTCAGTCTAGTGTTCCAGGTTTAGGTTAAGTTGGCATGGAAACTTTGGGGTCAATTATTTTAGACAGTTTCTCCTGCAAGCTTATTGATATTGAAAAGTAATGCATAACATTTTTGCTAAGTAATGTAGTGGAATAGCATGATTCATTTCTTATAGAATAAGAAGCAAAAACATGCTTTGGTATAGCAGTAGATTTTAGACAGCCATAGACTGTACCTGCAAGAATGCTTAACATTGGTTGAGGTCTGTTTCTTTCTTTATTTCAGGTGCTATCATGCTAGTCTGAGGTGATTGTGGGTGGTGGTGGTGGTGGCAGACCTAATTTCCTTCAACACTAACACTCCCTTCTCAAACTCCTTCCTACTGACAACTGTCACCTCTCATTTCTAGATCTTTACCCACTCTTGTTTGCTCCAAGAACCTTGCATACCTTCATCATGCAGGTGAAACAAAGTCTTAGGAAGAAATGGGAAGTCAGAGACTCCTGTGGTTCCCAAGAAGAGTGCGCAGAAATCCACCAAGAAAGAGTCTCCTAACAAGAAGAAAGCTTCGGAGCCTGAGAGCGTAACAGACGTTGCTGACGACACCAGTACTATTTCAGCTAACATCAATGCTAAAAAGAGAAAAGTCAAGGAAGAGCCTAAGACGTACAACGCTTCGAAAAAACCAAGAGTGGAGAAGGCTACCGAGAAGCAAACCCCAGAAAAGAAGAAAAGTGAATCAAAGCCCATCATTACTGCCAATAATGCAGAAAAGAATGGAATTTCTCCACACCCAAAAAGACCAAAGAGACAAGTAAAAACAGCAAAAGGTAAGGCAGAGAAATCTCCCAAAAACACAAAACAATCAGACAAACTTCAAGAAAAAGGCGACAAAGGCTCAGCAGTCTCTTCTCAAGATTTCTCTGACAAAGAAAACTCTGCAAATTTGATCAAACATGCTGATCTATCAAACGAAGATGATGAAGGCAGCGAACTGAAGATGACCTTGACCCACTGTCTGAAAATGATTGGATGTTGATGTAGAGGACACAGATGATTCTGCTTTACCAGATAAAGATGCCAAGGATCCTGCTGAAGATCACATTGCATACTTGGAAGAATTTGAATTAGACAAGAACAAACCCAAACCAAAAGATTTAAAATGTACTATATGTGGTAAATGCTCTAGTGCCAAATCTGACCTAATAAAAACAAACATATCCGAATCCATACGGGGGATAGGGCCGTATAAATGTAAGATTTGTAACGCTAGTTTTATCCAAGTAACAGCTTTCCATGGGCACATTACCATCCATACAGGAGAAAAACCATTTAAGTGTGATCTCTGTAGAAAATCATTTGCTATAAAAGATCGGCTCAGGCTCCACATGAGAATTCATACTGGAGAAAAGCCCCATAAGTGTAGTCAGTGCAACTTAACCTTCGCTCGTCGCAGCCAGGTGACACAGCATCAACGGGTCCACACGGGTAAAAAGGACTATCAGTGCACGGAATGCAATGCTCGCTTTGCTTCATATCACACGCTCAAAGGCCATGTGATGGCACATCGTGGCGTCAAGGAATTCCAGTGTGGAGCGTGTGGTAATAAGAAGTTTATCCAGTGTGGAAGGAATGTACAAGCACATCCGCACAGTGCACCGTGGTCTAGGCCTTATACTTTGTGAGATCTGTGGAAAAGCATTCAAAGGACATTTAAGACAACATATGAGATTGCATTTAGGTATGAGACCTTATCAGTGTTCTACTTGTGGTTCCTCCTTCACACAAAATTCACAGCTGACTGTCCACATGAGAATTCACACTGGAGAAACGCCCCTACAAGTGTCAAATCTGCGGAGCGGCATTTCGCTCATTCTTCCGCCTGTAAGATTCATATGCGGTCTCACACGGGAGAAAAAGGGAAGGAAAAAAACCATTTTCCTGTATACTCTGCTCTGCTGCCTTTGCACAGCTTCCTCACCTCAAGAAACATATGAAATGTGTTCACAATGCTACAAAACCCTACCTCTGCAAGCTATGCAAAGAATACTTCCAGACACAGAGCGAGTTAGAGGCACACAATCGTGATGTGCACGGCATAGCAAAAACTGCAGAGGAAGAAGCCGAGGAGATTGTGGAAGAGGCATCCCTAGCTCGGCCTCAGAAATCGACTGGCCGTGCTGCTCTACGCATATCCTCCGAGGAGCGTCGCTGCAAGTTTGGCTTCGGGTCCCTCCTTGTGGATGAAGTTCTGAAATTGTCGCTTCAGTCCTCCGGCCACGAACCTTTCGAGGACCCTTCATTGTCACGTCTGGATGAACTGCGGAAAAATGTGTTATTACTTTTGCAGTGGACCATACCAAAAGATACCATGGAAGAAATATATAAAAACAACATGACAGTCGATGAAGTTCTTGATATGTTAACTACTTAATAGTGTCAAATTTAGGTTTTGTGTATTTTAGTTTTTTATCTCGGTGTGATGGAAAGTGAGAAAAGGAAAACTAAAAGTTTTATTACAAAATTCCGTAGCAAAGCTTTATTCAATCTGGCTTTCATATAGTCTGTGTAAGTATGTGATTCAGGGAAGCCATTTTATGTGCAATTTCGCCTTACACATTGCATCGGCACCTTGGAAAAAAAATCAAAAAAGAACTAAAGTCAAATAATTTGACATGAAATGATTGTAGTTCATGTCTGTGTAGGCTATTTATTTATTCAAAGTTATTCATTTGTATAAATCAGGTTTGTGTTGTATAGTAGTAAGGAGTTATATTTAAATATGCAGTATAAAATGTATATTATTATTTATTACTCAATCCATGAATTCATTGTGGCCATATCAGAGATCAGCAAATCCTTCCTGTCCTAGTCGAGTTTGTATGGGAATGCTGGCTCTCTTTATTAATAGTTTTATGACTGTTCTCGGACCAAATTCTTTCTGTTTGAGTCAGACAACATAAAAAAATTAACGGCAGTTTTGTGTATCAACAAATTTGTGAATATATCATTTCACATGGAAAGGAATTTTGTCCTAACGTAATATTATAAGCATATAACTGTGTCTGAACCGTATCATCGTGTTCTTTGTCAATTTGTCTAGTCCATTTGGTGCCAATATGAATTCCCACCGAAAGTTTATCGTGTGAATTGAGGATTTATTTGTTTTCTTTTCAGGTGTTAATGAAACTATAATGTTATCCAGACTGTCGTGATCTGAATGTGCTGTTATGTCATTCTGTTCCTCCCCCACTGTCCTAGTCAGATGTGGTGCTTACGAATGCAAACTGTCGTCTAAGGTTAAGAGATGCAACAGGTTACACATTACAGGTATCGCTCAAAGATTTCAGCAATTAAACAGAAAAAATATTTGTACTACGGATTTCATAATGAACTGAAAGAAGGTACATGAAGTCTTGCCACTTGATAGATACTACTGTAATTAGGGAATTTTGTATTTATGTAAAATAATTGTATTCATCAATTCATCAATGAGAAAACACAAATTTGTCAACTTGATGATCATATACTGAAGCATTCCTGGAAGGTCACTTTTTAGTGTTTAATCTATCCATCTGCACTACCAAAGAGTCTTACATTGTTATTATCATTCTAATGATGGATCAATCATCAGAGACCACATTTTCAAGAGTAAACGAGCATGTGCCATATTTTGAATTACCCTCTGTAATTACTCCTTGATGATAAAAATACTTTTTATCATCAAGGGCTCACTGTTGTACCTCAAGACCTTAGCGTCAACACTGTAGTTTTAGACTTCAAGATGTCTCTCTCTCTCTCTCTTTCTCTGTAAGATTTCAAGTTCTCCCTCAAATATGTTAACTGAAGTAATCCTTTTGTATATTATTTCCTTCAGTAGCCCGTAGTACTCACTTAGACCTACTCTCTGTGCATGTTCTGAAACACTGGGTCTGGTTTTTGGGGAATCTGTCTTTTTCCATTTCCTTTTATTTTATAAAGTTTATTTTAATGTATATCTAATTCATTTATCCTTTTGCTTGAACTGTTTAGAGGTGGGTGGGTAACTCCAGTGGTATATTTATGGGTACTGGTTCATAACACAGGTATATTGTAGTTTTGCTTGACTGAGTAGGCCTATATTTGCTTCTAATCTCTCTCTCTCTCTCCAGATGCTGGTCTTATAATTATATTATTTTCTTACTCCGGTTGCATCTGATTTTGGGAGTTCATTTACTGCGTTTCACCTATACTGGTGAAAACTGAGTTCCTTTTTCCTGCAGATTTTCATAGTTTTTCTTCTGTTTTTGATTAGGAGTGATGTCAGAAGCTCGTGAAATTCCTTGAATTTTTTTTTATAAATACATCATGTAATGAATATCTGATAGCTTATATGTACGTGCAAATGTTTTCCATCATGAAATGCTTTTGCTAATGGATGAAACTCATTTTTCGCCATTGATATTGTCTGACGTAGAATAATTTGTTTTGTACTTTGTGAAACATAACACATACTTCTTGAAAGTCAGGCAATGTGTGAAATACTCTACTGTAAGCGTAAAATACAGTTGATTGGACTGTGCTGATTAACCGGGTGCTTTTTAAAGCTGAATGTCTATAATATTGTGTGTGTGTTGTATGTATGTATGTGTACGTATGTCGCTGCTTGCGTAATCGTGCTTATCTCATGTCACTTATCTTGTTCAAGATAAAGGGTAATTGTTTGTACTCATGGATGTCTACTTAACTTGTGAGAAACTGTGTTAGATTTTTATTACTACCGAAAAATCAGAAATTGCTTATTTGGTCTTTTATTTACCCAACAAATTAATATTTCATGATCATCCTGAACATTAAGCAGCTAGCTCATAACTCAAGACATCACAGAATTTATTACCATCCTTGATTATTCTTGATCCCTGACTGACGGTTTATGACACTGTGTACACTTAATTGAATGTAAAAGTATGCAAGACATTTTACACATACACTTGGAAAAGTTAATGGATCCTACTGTATTAACCAAATGAACAGTTCCATAATCACAGTATTATAACAGGACTCAAAAGAAATACATAATCTTGACAATGGTTAAACCACAGGCTCATGATGCAAGATGCAAGTGAGGGCAATGCAGGACTACCAGTACCAGCCCAACTGAAGGAGGCCCCTGTTACATACTAAAGAACAATATATTCTATGTTTGTGTGATCATCACATCAGACTAACGAGTTATGGCTATGTGTGTAAGGAAATGGTTTGTTTACTATTGAAAATGTTAGAATCAGCAGGGTCACTGAGAAACACAACATTTGTCAGGTATCTATTATAAACATCTATATGCAATATTATCACAATCCTAGTCCTTAGCATTTACAAAATACTTTCTTGGCATTTTTATCTCTAATTATAAAGTACCAGAGCAAAATGCTTACAAAAATTATGCGATATTTAGAGATAAAATTAATTACTATGAGAAAGCAACCAGTTTACCATTGTACCCCCTCTTTCCTAAACAGCAGAGTACTTACTTGACTTTGTCACACCTTGCTTGTGTATTTCACATGTATGTATAACTTAAAACAACTAGTATTAATCAATTTAAGGCCTATTACAGAAATGCTAGGGGATAATTGAATGACATAAAAACACCTTAAACTGAATAAATATTCAAAACTTGCTAAGTAGTACCTAAAGGAAACACAGACACCAAGACTAGAAGTTCAAAAGTTAGAATCAAACATTAGAGGTTTATTCGTTAAGAAATGATCACATAAGGTGAATTTAAACTCCTTCCTTTCAGTAGCATGACATTGCTTCATTAGTCTTATTTACAGATACCGTTTTTAAGACAACATATGTTTAAGAAAGATTTTATTGCAGTTTATCCACAACATTACCATGATATAAGAAAATGAAAATATTATCATTTAGAGAGGCTTACATTAGAAAATTATTAAGTACGTACAGTAAATACTAACAGTAGATGCTTTCCTGTACAATACAGTATTTCAATATGGTGTACATGGGCCCAAAATATACATAGTAATACGTCCTAGGAGGTAATATACTATGAAACTAACAAATCCTTGACCTACATCAATTATAAGGATTTCACAAAACAACACCTTAGAAATATTTTCACTATGAAAGATAATGAATGCTAAACACCACCATGTAGATGAAAAAACAAAGGAAGTCTATAATATTGTATAGGCAATCAACACTGATATTAACTGTCAAAAAAAAAACTAGGAAAAAAACCAACACCTATGCATGTAACATACTAAAGGTTAATTTCTGAACTAAACTTCAACCTATGTTATGTGATAAGAAATTGTAAACAGTCCGGTAAATACAACAGATTTATTAAAATAAAGTCTTTTGATGTCAAAATTACTGGTTCACATTCATTAATTGTAAATACGTATAGCCTGTAGTCTCATCAAAATCAGTGACCACAAGCATACATTACTATTTCTCAAGAAGCTATATTGAATAGATAACAAAAAGCTACAAAAACCATATTTTTCCACAAATTTCACTGCCAAACTTATGGGCCAAGAGTGATTATTGTCAGACCACTGAGCTACAATTCAAATTTTTCATGTGAATCGTCAAATCTTTTTCATATTAGTACTTAATATCTTTACTAATAAATTACAAATATTGTTGATAAACTGGAACTGTAGACAATTTTGCTGGCAAGATTCCTGTTTAAAACCTGTCAAATGCTCACGAAAATTAAGACTTGTATCAAATGTGTTATCCTGTTAATAATACAACAACTGACTAATGAAGTTACATGGGGCAGTTATCAAATACCAATTGTTAGGGAAATGTCACAAGTTTGAAAATGTGACATTACTTCACTGATGTATTCTTTTAAAAATTGAATATGCTGTACGCCAGAAATGACTAATTTACTTTGTAAAACTTTTTACTAGTTCCATTATTCCATTATGTATGCACTTGCTAAAGATAATGGACTTTATAGTGAAAGATAGAGGAGCTAGTTTTCATAGTCAAGGAACCGCAGATGGTATTCTTGACAGTTTCTGTGGCAAAAGGAGCACTACCATACTCTGCATAGCTGTTTAGTCAAAGACTTAAAAAACTCCAGTAGTATATATTCAGAGTTCAATAAGTTGACCTGAAAAGTTACATCTACAATCTATGCCAGATAACACTGTTGCTTTATATCTATGAACATCCCAAACCTACAAGATAATTTTTTAAAATTATGATCGATGTATTCGTATAAGCAATGTAAGTTTTATAAATAAAAATTCTCACTTTTCCCTTAAAAATCCGAGTCAACGATTTAAGGAAAATATTAATGAACACACTTCCTTTAACACATCAACACAAAGATTTAACAATGAATTATTCAGATAAGATATTCTTGAATTACATCAGTAAATTCAATAAAAACAGATTACTGATTACCTCTCATATTGCATCACCAATCCTATAGGATGAATGTCATCCAAAATTCTTCTTTATGCTTAGATACAAAGGATGATATGTTCATTCCTAGACACAAAGAACAGATTTTCAAATACTACTGAGACCAGAATAACACAAAAGTTGAAAAATGAGAAGACTTGTGAAACTTGGTTTCATAGGAAAATAATAATAAAAAGAAGATAACAAATCCTACTAAAATAGAGAAAAGTTTCTCTAAATCTTCCATTTTACCTAACTAGGGCAGTGGGTTATTCAACTATTGCACCTAATGACTAGAATAAACTCCAATTACAAGTATGTAATGTAGAACTTACTTATAATGCCTATACTATCTCCTTGGAACCCAGACAATAATTCTGACCCAGTAATTATAGGTCACAAGGTGATCCCTAAGTTATGTTAGTCTTCTTTAGATATGTCTGCTAAATTTGCTACGTTATCAAGTTCTTTCTTTAAAGAACCCAGAAAATAAAGGCCCTGGGAGAAACTTATAATAAGTATTGGAATACCAAAAAATTTACTTCATATCAGAAGTGTTGCCCAACAATGTCCTATAACACTATGCATTATGGCACAAAAAGGACACTTTAATCAATCAAATTATTTGGTAATGCTACTTGTAGTCCATCTTGAACATACGTACATTAAGGCTGGATACCTTAAGTGTTTTTTTATCCCCTTCTACCTCTTGTCCATTTTTCTATCCCCCTTCTACCTCTTGTCCAAGTCTTTTTGCAAGAAATTAATCATCTTTTGCAAGAATGTTTCTAAGGACAACCTATAATTCAGTACACCTTACAGATACTGATGAAAATGTAATGCAATTTTTCCTTTAGATAATGGGTACACTGGAATTAGTAAGTTATGAGGATGTTTCCTAAAAGTGTCTAGAAATAATAAATGAGTCAGCTTGCTGGGCTAACACTTTTCCCTTACATTAGTTAAACCTGTGGTACTATCAAGAGATAATTAATCTGCAAAGAGAGATATAAATAGAAATGGTTTTTTAGGAACTGACCTTTGCTTCTATATAAAAAGTACAACGTTTCTTGAGTCGAAATCCAGTTTGTAAGAATTCTTGTTCAAGTCACATATCAGACAAAGTACACCATGTCCTGTATCACCAAAAGACTTCTACAGAACTAACTTGAGTGATGACTAAAATCCTATGCAAGTAACCACCACTCTGTTTGCCTGTATAAATCAGTACCATACACCAGAACAATCTCTTTTGTACCTTACTAATGAAGAGTAGATTTAAGGCAGATACTGAATTGATTTTGCCAACTGAATATTGAAAGGTGTAACTCTGACTTTCCTCTTACCACTACGAAAACCAAAGGAACAAAGGTTCAAGTCCCAAGTTTTAAGGAAATACCCAAGAACTCAGTTTCACAAATGGTTCTATCTCTTTTTACTATGGGGTATGTATAACCCATTTAGGTAATACACTGGATACATACTTAATGCTTTCGATAGCAAAGTTAGTTAAGTTGGAAATGTCTAAACTATTTAGTCCAGTTTCAATCATTCATTCTGGATACCAATGCAAATCTTTAAGGAAATTTACTTGAATAAACTTATAATGTTCAGCCTGCCTTATCTATGAAAACAAAATGGTTATAAATGACAAGAAAATGTATTAGCTTCCATCACTTAATACATTATTATCTTCCCAAAGAAACTAAATTAGAAAAAGGTAAACAATTCTACTTTGGTATATAAAGACATTCTCCTTTTAACATGGAATCTATAATACATGTAAATGGAATATCACATCCAATTACTTACAGTTTGAAGACTGTGTCATATAACATCTAAGTGTGTTCAGCATTTATTGCATCATGGTTTATTCCTACTTCAAGAGTTTGATGTAGAACTTTGCATGGAATGCCTATTTTTCACAACCAGTGACAATCGCATTTACAAAAAAATTACTTAACCTGATTTGAACTCAAAAACGTGCAATTAGTCACACGCATAACAAAATAATCAACTTCCAGCATTTGATAAAACTAGTCTTCAGTACTGCTTCTGTACCCATTAGATCTTCTTGTTTGGCCTAAGGAACCCTGATGCTTTGCTGCTGCTCGGATGAAAGGCAGCGCTGCTACAACAAGAATCAGGAGAGCGAGACCGGGCCTGTATATACACCAAGCTCCTCCTATGATTACGAGGGAGGTAGACATACTCAATGTCAAATTTGCTGATCCCAGGCCCAGAGCTACAACGTCCCTTAAAAGTGGAGAGCATACAACTGCAAAAGAAAAAATTAGTTTCACTAAAGAATACTCAACATGAGATCAGTTGAAAATGAAAAAAAAGTAGATGTACTGTTAATATATTCCTAACTTAATTACGTAAATTAAAATTGTACCGACATCTACGGTCAAATAGAGCTTTGTTTCATCCACGAAAATTTTATTAGAAATAATTTTTTTGTACTGTTTTAACATAAACATTATTTTTTACATTTTCAATCTGATAAATAAATCATAAATATCATATCCTAAGATTCCTGTATCTTTAATTCAATGCAAAACACCTTTATCAGATCTTTTTATGCTCTTCCATAGACCTTTCCTGCCCCCCAAACAAGAACAACAACAAGTAGTTTGTAGGCTTCCTCCCTGAGTGAGCGAAAACAGAGGGATTGCTACTTATGAAAATATCAGAAACTTCACCAGGTCGGATAATCATAAAGGCACTGTCTAATCATGAACGTGCATACGTATTACTATAGACAGCAACAGGTATTACATGCTTGTCCTAATTCTTTAAATTTTGTGCTTATTAGAGATTTTATAAAACCCACTGGAACGATAAATGGTGGGAATAAGCTAAAAAATAAACTTAATAACTACAAGCTAGCTCTTCTTTCCCATTAAAACAATTCTGCTAATGCAAGATGAAACAAAAATACCAAATTTGTAACTAATTTGTATTTTTCATAACTAACAAACCTGAGGTCTTAACATTAGGATTTACTAGCGCCAAGCTGGAAAACCGGTGGAGTTAGAATTAAAAATTACACTTGTGAGATCCAGGGACTAATGGCATCTATACCAGGTCACGGGGCATGTATACCCAGAATGCCCACGGCTACTGTGACCCATCAGTTATTTTCCTACCGCCTTTAAGATAAGACCGGTGTGTTGCTGTCTATCTCATTTAAAGCCGGTTTTTTTCAGTTTGCCCGTTCTTTATCCATTTCATTTTTTATTTTTCATTCCTTTTCTTTCTCCAAGTGTGATCAGTGTGTGGTAAGAGTGTATACGTGGTATGATGGAGAATGTTTTTGCCTCAACATCGGGATCGTCTACCGCTTCGAAGAGGAGACAAAAGGAAATGCCCAGGAGTCAGTGGCTTCCCTTGTTCTAGGTTCCTAACCTCGGTGTCGACGGATCCTCATCCAACGTGTAGTAGGTGCAGGGAAAACGTATGTACGGTTACTAATCCGTGTTCTGTTTGTCGCGGTTGGTCGGTGGAACAGTGGAAGAAGTTCTATGGGAAAAGCCAATACAAAAGAAAGGGGGTGACGCCATCTTTGGATGACCAAACCTTACCGGCTTCTTTTGTATCGGTAATAAACCAGGCTGCTCCATATGTTTCTCCACCTGCTTTTGAATTGTCTCATACCCCTTCGGTTTCTCCTAGCGGTTCTGTATCGGAAACGTCAGGAGGGGCCTTGGGTAATTTTATGAATAATTTGCACTCTCCTTTGTTCCCAGCAAGTAGAGGGGGAGATCCGCCATCTTTGTTCCAGGCTCCTGCTACGCAAGCGCATAGGTTAGATGGTACGGTTTGGTGTCACAGGTCGGCCTAGGTATACCAGGCGTTTTACCCAACCTTGGGATGGTTTCTGCCTTGCGCATTATTAGTGACGTCCACGGGTTCCAGCAGGGTCCGGCAGCGCTGAATGTCCTCATCCCCCAGGCTTGCAATTTATGGAATTAATGCCGCTGCTTCTCCATCCCACTCAGTATTTACAGCGATGCAGAACGTGGGAGGTAATTTGGCAGCAAACGTGCGGTTACCAGCAGAAACCTCTCAGTCTCTCCCTACGAGAGCGATGACGTCACACATACGTCACACTCTGAGATGGCAGGCGTGATGACGTCACAGACCGATTCTCGGCCTTTTCGCTGCACCCAGACGCTAATACGCCTTCTGATCCGTCAATGCAAACTGTAATGCAGAAGTTACAGGATATAGAGGAGAGAATGAATAAGAGAGACAAAAAGAAAAAGTGTGATTCGCCTTCTTCGTCTTCTTCCTCTAGTTCGGCGTCATCGTCTAAGTCCGATAACGTCACGGCGAGCGCCAGTCAAGCGTTGGAGGAGGATTCGGGGAGGATTCCTAGCGGATCCTCGGCCAAGAGGAGAAGAATCAATTCTTCCTCTCCTTCGGACGAAGACTGTCATTTCCAAGTCAGCAAGAAGGTCGGAAAAATCAGTGGCTATTAAGCACAAGGTTGCCAGACGAAGCCGTTCGCAAGAGTCCGAACAAGCGAGAGAGGTGACGGCCGGCGAGCTAGCGGCCGAGGCGGAGTTGCCAGTTCGGATCGCAAAAACTGCGATTACCTCTGGTAAAATCGACGTTGGCGGCGAAAGGTGCAGCAGAGGATGGAATGCAGATCCCAGTTTCGCCCGTAAGGCCGTTCAAAATACGTACGTAGGAGGCGATAAGGCTCCTATTAAAAGTACAAAAAATAGAGAGTTGGCAACCTCGGCTATACGTTCGTGGAAGGCAGTGTCCGTCTGGATAGAAGGCCGAGGCCGGGCTCGCCGACGCTCGAAAACGATGCCAATGCTAATAAAGACGAATTTACCTCTGTCTTAAGGGAGCCTTCATCTTGGAGATCTAGACGAGATTCTCGCTCTAGATCCGTGAGCAGAGAAAGAGTGAGACGTTCTCGTTCCCCTGCTGACTATCTGGGATCGAGCCAACAGCGGCCAGCAAAGATCAAAGAGGGCCGCGGCCGTAGGGGCAGGCGGCCGTGGAATTCCGGGCCGTCTGTCAGAAGATAGAGGCGAGACAACATCTCTCGTGACGGAGAGTGGTACACTAGAGCCGGAGGAAGGAGAAAACCAAGAGTTTCTGGCCTCGTATGCAGAGGTTATTGATTTGATTCGTCAATTCAATAGCCTTTCGGAGAAGACAGAAACACCGGCCAGTATGCTTCCTCCTGGAATTGACATGGCGTTTGGACTAAAGAGGGATACCAAGGTGTCGTATGAATTGCCTTGTTCGAGTCATGCGGAATCGGTCTTGCAACACGTAAACGCAAAGATTGCAGGGAGGGATAATTCCTTAAGATCTAATAGATCATTTAAATTTATTCCCCCTCCAATGATAAAGCAAAGGAAATATTATACGACACCGAAGGTCCTTTGCTGTCTAGACAAATGAACCCTAATGTTGTAAGGTTAAGGCCTGGATTAACCTTGGA
This sequence comes from Macrobrachium nipponense, assembly GCF_015104395.2. Taxonomy (NCBI): domain Eukaryota; kingdom Metazoa; phylum Arthropoda; class Malacostraca; order Decapoda; family Palaemonidae; genus Macrobrachium; species Macrobrachium nipponense. The sequence goes on along the minus strand of NC_061101.1, from coordinate 2,248,931 downwards.
TCAGGTTAAAATGGAGTGCCCTTCGATGACGTACCAAGAGGCTGCCCACGTTAGAAGCAACAGCTTCTTCTGTCTTTCAGGCTGCGTCCTGGTTAGACCTTTGGTCAACAGCAGTGGCGAAAATTGCATCCTCGGAAGCAACAAGGAAAGTAGTAGATGAACCATTGTTCATTAGATTACTACAGTCAGGGTCCAAGGCGATTGCGTACCTGACAAACGTAAGTGCCAATGTTTGGGCAAATATCCTGCTAATGAGGAGAGATGCAGCATTGGCTAGACTAAGCCGCAATGTGGATTTGGATTCCCTGTTAGCAATGAGGAATGGGGATATCTTGGAATCGCAACTACTGTTGCCAGAGGTCATACTGGAAGAAGCGATAGATAGAAGAAGGATGGACACTAACGATAGGTTGGTGCAACAGGCAGTTAGGAAAACCTCTAACAGTCAAACTATTCCTTTGGAGGGAAGACAACAGCAGATGTCTCGAAAGAAACCAGTGAGACATAGCATCCCTAATAGAGTCACAAGACCCTCTTCCCCAAAGAGGATAACTCATCGGCCCTTTCACATAGAAACAAACAGAGGAAGGGGGCAATAGGGGAAGGGGGAGAGGCTCAAGAAGATAGGATGGGCGCCTCCCATCACTCGGCCACACCAGTGGGGGGTGCCTGGCAAATCACTGGAAGGTGTGGCAGGAACTAGGGGCAGAGCAGTGGGTGGTGGATGTTCTCAGGATCGGGTATTTGATTCCGTTCGAGGTAAACCCGCCCCTGACAGATCAACCATTACCCCACGTCACTTATGCCCCACAAATCTCAGAAGGCCACTATTCTGCAGGACGAAGTGAAGAAAGAGATGGAAAAAGGAGCTGTGCAAACAAGTATGCAGTCCGACAAAAGGCTTCTACAGCAGGATTTCCTGGTACCCAAAGCCAACGGGGAGTGGAGGACAGTAATAGACCTGTCAACGCTGAATCTGTTTATAAGGAAAAACCAGTTTTCAAGATGGAAACTCCGAAAACGGTTCTACAAGCAGTCAGAATCGGAGACTTTATGCTGACAGTCGATCTAAAGGACGCATACTTTCAGATACCAGTCCATCAGTCTTCAAGGAAATTTTCTCCGCTTCAGTCTTGCAGGGAAAGCTTTCGAGTTCAAGGTCCTGTGCTTCGGATTGACAACGTCTCTCAAGTTTTTACAAGAGTGTTCACCCTCGTGTCGGCATGGGCGCACGCTCAGGGGATCCGGCGGTGATAAGATATCTGGACGATTGGTCTGGTGATAGCAAAGTCCAGGGAGAAATTACTCAGGGACAGGGCGGCCCTCCTGCAGCTTTGTCACAGCCTAGGTATTGTGGTGAATCAGCAGAATCGCAGCTAGATCCAAGTCAACGTTTGGAATATCTGGGAATGGTGATAGACACAACACAAGCCAAAGTATTCCCGACAGACCAAAGAGTACAGAAATGCAAACAAGTGGTGAATGCCTTTCTGGAAAGCAGACACAGCCAGCAAGACAGTGGCAGGTGGTGCTGGGAATCCTAACCTCCCTGGAGAAGCTAGTACCACAAAGGAAGGCTACACCTTCGGGTCCCTACAATGGAGGATGAAGGAGTTTTGGTCACCAATAGTAGATCACCCGTACGAGCAAATTCCCACCTTGTCGGCAGAAGTGAGGAAAGACGTTGCTGTGGTTGGGTGGAACGCCGACAATTCTGGACAGTGGGTGTCCCCCTTCAACAATCCTCCCCAGACCTCTTGCTGTTCTCGGATGCATCACTAGAAGGCTGGGGAGCCCATATGGAGGAGTTGATGGTGTCAGCAAAATGGAGTTGCAAGGACAGAGAACTCCATATAAACGTGCTGGAGTTGAAAGCAGCTTTCCTGGCTCTACAAGAATTCAGGGAGAGAGTAAAGGGACACTCGGTGGTATTGATGTCAGACAACACCACAGTAGTAGCTTATATAAACAAGCAAGGAGGCCTAGTTTCTCGGCAGTTACATGTGATGACAGTTCAACTTCACCAGTGGGCTATAGAGAACCTGGTAGACATCAAGGCCAGATATATTCCGGGAAAAAGAAACATAGTGGCCGACAAGTTGAGCCGCAGGGATCAGATTCTGGGAACGGAGTGGTCCCTACACCAAACAGGTAGTGGACAGGATGCTCATCCTGTTGTGGGAAGGACCGATCATAGACCTATTCGCAACAGGTACAACAAAAAGTTGGAAGTGTATTGTTCAGTAGTCCCGGACGCAGAGGCAGCAGCAGAAGATGCGCTACAACACCCCTGGGACAATCTGGACGTGTACGCATTTCCTCCATTTTGTCTAATCCGTCAGGTTCTGAACAGGGTAATGCGGTCTCAGAACCTCAAGATGACCCTGGTAGCCCCGTTATGGCCGAAAGCAGAGTGGTTTCCAGACCTACTGGAACTCCTAGTAGATGTGCCAAGAGAGTTACCTCCATGGAGCAACCTTCTGTGTCAGCCTCACGTGGAGAGGTACCACCAGTCGGTGAAGTCCCTATCGCTTCACGGGTGGAGACTGTCAAGTATCTCCTCCGAGAGCGAGGTTTTTTCGCAGAAAGCAGCAACTCAGATGGCAGGTAATATCAGAAAATCATCTGCGACAGTATTTACCAAGGAAGTGGAGTCAGCATACTGTGATTGGTGTCGTAGGGGGAACGTGTCTCCACTCTGGTACCACTATTCAGCAGTTAGCAGACTTTCTGATATATCTCAGAACAGAAAAACATATGTCTGTATCTGCAGTGAAGGGTACAGGGCTGCTCTAGCCTCAGTCTTACGAATGAAAGGAGTGGACATATCGTCTTCATGGGAGTTGGCCATGCTGATGAGGAGCTTTGAACAGTCATGCCCACCAAAGGAGCTAAAACCCCAGATTGGGATCTGACCAAGGTACTGAGTAGTCTGACAAAACCCCCTTACGAACCACTAAGGCAGTCCACGGATAGGAGCCTGACCTGAAGACAGTCTTCTTATTGGCCCTGGCTTCAACCAAAAGGGTGGGGGAGCTACATGGCCTCTCATATCTCATAAAGCACTCGAGAGGTTGGAGATCAATGGTGTGTGAGTTTGTCCCAGAATTCGTGGCAAAGACCCAAAATCCAACAATAGTAGACGGCAGATTCGACTCCTTTACCATACCTTCCTTGGCAGACTTTGTTGTAGACAACGACAAAGGCTGAAATGCTCCTGTGCCCCTTGTCAGGGCACTAAGGGAGTACTTAAAGAGAACAAGGCACCTCAGGCCGGGGTGCCAGAGGTTGTTCGTAAGTAACAGGACGGAACAAGAAGGAAAAGTGTCCAAGAATACAATATCATTTTGGCTAAGGGAGACAATCAGAAATGCTTATACTGCAGAAGACAGAGGGTCAGATAGCCAGGTGGGAGCTAGAGCTCATGACATCAGGGGTGTGAGTGCTTTCCCTAGCATTTAAGAAGAACATGTTCTGTGGATAAAATTCTGAAAGCTGGCGTGTGGAAGTCGCCAAACAACTTTCACCTCATTTTATTTGAAAGATGTTGCCCATAGATCCTTGGACACAACCTTTTTCCTTGGGTGGGCGTGGTGGCGGCCCAACAAGTGATATAGTTCATCCAGTGCCCCGGCCTGGCGGGTCAGTTTGCGTCTAGTCTAAGATGAAGGTATGAAAGTAGAATGAATGGGATGACTGGTCTTTTTTCTTTACTACTTTCTTCCTACTCCTTTAACTACGGGCAATATGAAGGAGAGTACCGTCATGTGCTGGAAACGGACTAGATGCAGGTGAGATGGTCAGCCATACTGTGAAGCTATCTTAGCTGATGATATACTTTTCCAGTAGCAACAACACACCCCTCTGGATAATAAGGAAAGAGGGGTGAAGGTGGATCCAGTCGCAAGGGACAAGAGTAAAACAGTAGAATGGTATCTACACCCAGTGGGAGGAAACCAATAGATCCGCTTATATCTTTGGTCCTAGGTTCATTGTCCATTCTCTAGAATTTCCCTATATATTCGGAAATGGATAAGGTGGCAAACTTCCAGTCAGTTGTAGAGACTTACCTCCCTCCAATAGTAAGTCTATCCTAATTTTGTTAAGACCGAAGGTTTGTTTCGTGTATGAACAAATACCAAATTTGTAACTAATTTTGTATTTTTTCATAACTAACAAACCTGAGGTCTTAACAGTTAAAGGCCCACCTCGAACCACCCTCTAGCAGTCTAAACTGGGTTAGAAATATAACTGATGGGTAACACACTAAAAACAGAAACATACACTGTCCACAACTCACCTAATGAGTGAACAATATTCGAAACACATACAATCCAAGAAACATGATGAACCATCCACCTAGTCGCAAGCTCCAGGTCAAAACCGATTCTGTGCGTGCTCTGACGAGAACATTTCTTCCACCGTGCGTTTACCCGAATCCGACATGACTTCATAATCCCTTCCAGTGCTTGTGACAAATGGATGCAGTGTCTCACCAATCTGCTGCCCAATAATGCTCACCTGTGGAACAGAAGGCTATCAAGTTACAATATATTTGCCATTATTACTATAATCATAAGAATTATGAAAATTTTACCTAGCTTATCCAGGGTGATTTTCCCTGAATTTTTTGTTTTTGTTAAACAGTTAAACAACGGTTAAAACCGGAACAAAACATGGTTGAAGAATGAGACATTCATTCTGTACCTACAGTGGGTATATAAAGGCTATGCATACTAGTACTCTATGCAGCAAAAACTTGGGCAACAACAAGAAAAATACATACCTTGAGAAGGAGCAAATGAAGTAGTGCGAATATTTTATTAAGAAAGAATTGGTGGAGTAATGTAGTATCAAGAGGCTGGCAAAAAGACTAAGACCTCCAAGAGCACTTACTATGGGGGTAGCAGGATTAAGAAGCTTGTAGTAAGGCCCAGAAAATCATGGAAAAAGGGATAAATATACTAGACTTAGTCCCAATATGAGCTGATGGAAAGAGGCCACACAAAGGAAATACCACAAAAGAAAGCAAATCTAGCAAGCACTTAGAATAAACTTGCTTGATCCTGTGATTTCAGGATAATGAGTCAATGTTTACTCAGAATGAGTTCATTATGAGTACTGCTTTCACTCACCAAATGTCATACATCAAGCAATATGGATTCTAGACTAGTCAAGACCAACAGAAACCAGTTACATTGCCTATGTAAGAAATGGTTGATAATTTACCAACATTTATAACAAGTACTATATTACGTAACATGTTTTCTTACCACTTCTCCAGCTCTGCCTGCAAAATAAAACTGAATTCTAAGATCGCCGATATCGGGATTATAAATATCCTGAGTGATATAATACATTCCTCCATGCAGCTTCACATCCCCTCCCTCCGGTTGCTCATCTCCCGAAAAGGCAGCGAAATCCACAAAACTCTCTTTAATAGCTGGACTCAAGTAATATTCACCAACTTTTGCATTCTCCGCTGTCTGCACAATTGTTGGCACCGGTATAGTCCTGGAAGTGAGATAAACCAGAAATTTAAGACCACCAAGTTCTTTTAAACATGTAACAAAATGGCAAAAAATATCAAAGGGTTAAAAAGGGAACATAAAAATATCTTTGATGTTATACAGCATGTAAAATTTAAAAAACAGATGGTTAACTTACGTTGGGTTCTCGTGGCCCCATGGAATGTTGAATGCTGAGCTGTCTACCACCTTATCACGCCATGCAAATGAATAGCTATACGATGTGTCTGACGGCATTTCTGGAGTATCTTCGGGTCTCCTAGGAAGAGATATGCCCAGAATTAATCTTTCCATAAAATACGGAGAATCTGTGATCTTTTCCTGCCATTCCATCACAAGACTATAAAGCATGTGGAAAATTTTATGCATAAAAATTCACACAAAGTAGCATTATTCATTGCACACAGTACTGTAAATATTAATACGTCCATTCACTATTGCTCTCTTAATTTCTGATAAGCAGAAGATAAAGGTGACAGAAAAGCTAATACGTAATTGTGTTCTACCAAATAGATTTACTTACAAGGATGACTCTTCCTCAATCCACTGATACATCTGAACTCTACGTTTTAGTCTAATGGCACTTATTTCCACGCCATAATAATCATCTGTGAGCAGGGGCAAGACAGATATGGGTCCCCATACATGAACTAGCTGGTAAGAGAAAGAAATATTTAATAACAAACTTGTAATTAACTTAGACTCAACACCTACTAGACCTAGAAGCTCAACACCCTTAAATATTAACAGAAAAAAAGTACTGTTTCAAGAACACATACCAGACCATTTTACATATACATAAGCATAAAAGAAGATACGCAATTCCTATGAGCTAAGACCAACAACAAAGTGGAGGAAGACCTCTTTCACTATGATCTCTACCAACACCTCCCTTCAGTATACTACTTTACTTTGCTCTTGAAGAAAAGAACTCATGCATAAGGCATTACGTACAGTTGTTTGCTTTCACCAAATCATAAATAAGGGATTTAGACACACTCGCCCCAGGTTCTATACCGACACCTTTTATCTAGGTGAGCGAGTCAGGACTTCTGACATGTCCAATTTAGCAGTTCTCTGGTATCATAGCAATATTTTTGTACTAGAAATAGTGCTAAAGAGGACACATTTCACGGAGCGACACGGCTGAGCCCAGAAATATATATATTTCACATGTTCTCCTTTTTGGAAATCCCCAAAACACATCACGTTTTGTGAAAAAGAAAGACCTCTCACTCAATGCTGGTTAGTGCATGTACATAGAATAATACATACAAGTCTTCCAGAGGGAAATGTGTGTTTTTTTTTTTAGCTATTTTCAACTCTGAGCTCTCAGGCTAGCAATAATTTATTTCTGGAGTGTAGATTCTAAAATATTTCCATCTTCATCTAGCATTTTCAATATCTTGGTGCTAAGTTATGCGGAAGAAAAAATTTTCAGTGAATTTTTAATTTAGATACTTCAGTTATTCTGTGGTGATTCGCTAGTACTATTAAGAAAGAAAAGGATTTCTGGGTATCAATAAGTCCAAGGCTGCTCTTTTTTTCTTGTCTGCAAGATTACTTTCCCTTTCGTGTTGAAGTCTCCTCTTTTGTAAGTAATTAGTCTTACCTCATACTCAGTACTTCTTTCTTCTGATTGACCTAATTTAGTTTTATATCCATGTTTTCTAGGTTTCTGAAATGTGAGTATGAGTAACACATTACAAAAGAGGGGAGTTGAGAACCCTGTGGAGATAGATGGATAGACCTTAGATGAGGCAGAGCAGTTCTGTTACCTTGGAGGTACACTGATCTGTGAGAGCATAGTAAGGAAAAAAAAAAAAAGTATCTAAAGCACAGATGAAATGGCGAGAGACAGCTAACCTGCTGGTAAATAAAGCAGCCATTAGTTAAAACAGGAAACACGAATGGTACATGAGGACCATGATACCGTATGGAGTAAGATGACTTTTATTTTTTATAAGGTCTGACCATAGAATGTTAACATTCACCGCCAAAATAGGGTGGGAAGACTTTATAATGAAAGAAGAATTGGTGGAGAGATGTGGTAACAAAACAGATCTTGAGGACTGAGATGTTCTGACATGTGACAAGGAATGAGCATGACCGGAGGAAGGCCCAGAAAAACATAGAATAAGGGGATAGCTGAAAACATTGACATGACAGGGGTTTTAGCAGAAAGTTTACAGAACAGAAATTAGCATAAATAACTACAATTTCAACTCCAAAGAAATGGAAGACAATGTATGTACAAACATTTATGACAATAGTAATGATATCCTTGGAATCAAAGTCAGTCTATTGCTCCCATATCTGTATTTATACTTCCTCCCAACCAATCACCAGAAGAGTAGACATGTTTAATTCCCTCCATCCCCAAAAGGTAATGGCATAATGCTTAAGAGTTGCAACTCTTGCATGGAAATTGACAACACGAACCCCAATTTGGAGATCTGAACACATGACCCGCAATTTACTAGGCGAATATTATGTACAGTGAGCTTCAGAGTACATACAGCATAAATGCAGTAAAACTGCATGTGCTGTGAAATCATAGTGGACCTACTTCAACCACATCACAGATATATCTATCCAGTCTCTAGTTAATTTGCATAAAATTTCCTTTTTAATCTTTGCAAAATTAGAACTGTATGCTGTAATTTTGTTTCAGGCATAAAAACACAAGAAGAAATGAAACAAACAATTGTAAGCTAAGAACTACTGTGAATTCTAAAGAACTTACCTTACCATTATTTTCTTCTAAAACTGCTGATGAACTCTGTACTCGAACAACTGAATTATAACCTTCATCTAGACTGCGAGATGTCTGAACAGCGCGGCCCTTGAACGGAAAAATTTTGTTTTATTCAAGACAGAAAAGTAGAATAATAATATATATTCTTCTGATAATTATATTTCATGATTTAATTATTATTCAATCTAATTAAATCATTAGCATCTACTATTGTCCTTTTTGCGTAAGTACTGTGCACTAAATAAACTACTTCAATCTTTATCATCATCCCATTAATTCCTCTTACCTATTGTACACATTACACATTTCCATAAAGCCCAAAACAAACACTATTCTTTCTGTCTCATCTCTGCTCAACAAGATTTTTCAATTATTTGTTCCTTTGCAAACTTCTTCTTTACATACAACATTATGTTCTCTATTCTTGCCAATATTTCCATCACTCCATAGTCATCACTGCTCTCACATGCTACATAAATCAAATTCTTTTCTTACATTTTATAGTTTGTTCAGGGAATGTCTGTTTAAAGGCTGTGATATTGAGAGCCATTGAATCTATAAACTTACTCAAACCTGTCCTGACTTAAGATTTTTTAGCTTTACAACTAAAATGGCCATAATTTTCACCATCATAACAGGAGATATATTCTCACCTCATTCCAGAAGAGGAGGCCACTCCCAACTAATATGAGCACCACTCCAATAATTACGGCTGGGAGTGATTCCCGGACCTGGTCACCAACAGGTCGCCGTACATACTGCATTGTGCGTCCTACTGTGGTACGGCCTCCTGAATTTTCAGGTTGCTGCTGCATATGCTAAGTAGAAAAATAAAAAAGTTTCTTGTCAATACTGTATGTCACAGATTTTTAACACAAAATAATCAGACAACAAATGTTTATGCAAATAACATAAATGAACAAAATTAAATGGATATACAAAAAAGTGGTTCTCTAACTATAAGGTTTTAACACCAAAATGACATTTTCAAAAATACCATCTTGAATTTTTCCCAGTTAGAAGAATTAGCTTAATGAATCACTACACATCAGAATTAAAATTCCTCTGATCTTAGGCCTTCCTACTCCTTGGACTATTAGTATGGCTCATACCTGTACCCATCAGTAATATCTGACATATCTCATAAATTTCAGTAATTACAAAGATGAGATGTCTACCATTCAAGCTCTGTTTGACATCCAAGAAATTTAACCTGAAGATATTTAAGGCAAACTAGGTTAAGTATCAACCCCATGCCCAGATATGGACCTGGTGCCACAGGTTAGTTTAGGGAAAGTTAGATTAAGATATATAGTACATATATACAAGTATTTATACAGGTATTTTACAATGTGACTGATATGGCACACCAGATTAGGTTAGGTTTTGCCAGCCGGGTCTAGGTACAGAACAAGCA
>NC_061101.1:2157225-2238728 GCF_015104395.2 Macrobrachium nipponense | reverse complement strand
ACAGAACAAGCACCCTATGTTAGGTTGAAGAAGATTAAGTTTGGATGCATCTAAATACATCACTTTAACATTTATGGCTCTTAAGTTCGGGTTTAGTAAAGGAAGGAGGTTCAAGACCCATAACAAGGTAGAGATATGGAACTCTTGGTTAAAGTAGGATGGATATCTGTAACTGTCTTTAAAATATTTGGATCACCTGAAGAAAAGCGACCCCAACACACGCTGGGGTCGCTTTTCTTCAGGTGGAAAATATTGGGGTCGCTTTTCTTAAGGTGAGGAATTAACAGGGGTTACAGTAAGGCCGTGGTGGAATGGCGCTTCACGCCTTATCCAAATATTTTAAAGATTCTTGGCAAGCTCGGTATGTTCTGGCAAGAGGTAATGTTGCGCTGCGCGCGCTAGCCACAAGGGTTACAGTAGGTTTGATTATTTTTGTACTGAAATTGCAAGACAATATGCTTTTAATTAACTATTGATTGTTTGCCTAAATTTGTGTTTTTAACAAATGTTTAATAAAGTAGTTTTTAATGAATATATATCTATATTTTTTTCTCCTTTTTTCTATAATATTATGAGCTAAAGTGGGTCACCTGAAGATTGGAGACACCAACAAGCAGGGGTCGTTTATCTTCAGGTGGAAACTATTGGGGTCGCTTTTCTTCAGGAGGAAAACATTGGGGTCGATTTTCTTCAGGAGAGGTATCAGGGGTCGCTGATCTTCAGGTGATCCAAATATTTTTGTGCTTGGTAAATTTTTCAGTGTTTGTTACTGATATCATGTATGAACTAGGCTACACTACAGGTTTTCAACTGATTATACTGTGATTTATACATTTCCTACTTTATTAACTCATGCATAAAGTAATACTGCACAATAGCCATGTACTTGTCATGTTAGGTATTATGAACAATCTTACATTGGAGGGGTGGGGGTAAAATACCGAATGGCACGACCACCTTCCCGAAAAAGTACTTTAACACGTCCTGTAACCCAGGATAGACATTAGCTAGTCAAGAGCCAGCGTCCGTTGAAGCAACACCTTGAGACCTCAACTACTTTCCTCTCGAAGTAAGTTTTTTCTCCCAAGTCACAAATAAAGGCTACAATTTCTGATTTTCGGGAGGGTGGTCGTGCTATGGTCCCCGCATTCCCATCGGGTCCCCCTTACCGTAGGACAGAGTTCAAAGGTAAATTCTAAATTAATAATACAGCCGACCCCCAAACACTAACGTTAAATTGTTAATAAGCAACTGAAACATCATAGGACACTGGAATTTCTCGCTAAATTACGAGCCGTGTCTCTATTACTTAGATTAACTAAAGCATCGAATCACCACGAGTAACGGCACCTTTAGGGTACCTATAGCTAGTAGAGACCTTAGTAACAGAATTAGGGTACCATGTCATGACCTACAATAAAGGGGCACACCTCATTGCCCAAAATACAGACTAAAACCCAGCAGCACCAAAATAATCATTATTAATCATAAGAAAGGGGGCGTTGCCATATAACTAACCTAAGGTTGATCTTACGTTACCCTTTATTTATCTCCCTAGTGGTACTATTACAGGGTCCCAGCGGCTGACCTTAATATCCCTAATTCCGCCCGTTAATTAAGCTCTTATTAACGTACCAACGTTCGAAATACTCACACGACCCCTATACATAATCGCAGTAGTTCTTCCCGTCGTTTCTTTCGTTAAATGAAGGGGAAATAGTGACGTTTGAGATAGAAGAACGAATGACGTTAGGTTCTTTCCCTTATCCTATTTGACAGATAGAACACAAACACCAACTCCAAACATACGCTCATTCCACCTTCCGTAGTTAGACTTTGATGCCTCCATATTGTTTCCTTTATCAAAGGCTATGTCAGAGATAGTGGCTATCAATTTCTAATATTTCTTTAAGTTTCGGAGGTAATTTTGTGAAAAAATGTCTGAAATTCGATGGATTTTTGTTCGAAGGTAGTTGGGGTACCATGATCGATGTATCAAAGGCTATATGTTTGTTATGGAGCAAATCTATCATCTAACCATGTCAAAGATAACGAATATCAAATTTTTTATTTCTTTAAGTGTCAGAAGTAATTTTTGCGAAAAAATGTCTGAAATTCAATGGAGTTTTGTTCGAAGATGGTTGTGGTACCATGATCGATGTATCAAAGACTAGGTATGTTTGTTATGTATAAAATCTTGATCACCTAACCATGTCAGAGATAATGGATATCAATTTTTAAAAATATATCTTTAAGTTTCAGAAGTAATTATTGTGAAAAAATGTCTGAAATTCGATGGATTTTTGTTCGAAGGTAGTAGTGGGATAACTCCGTGATCGATGTATCCAGAAACTATAGTATCCACTGTTATCTTACTTCATTTTGTATTTACCGACCCAATAAGGGAAAGAGTTTACTTCGTTTTACTTTAATTGCTTAAGCCACGTTTTCTTCAGATGAGTTGTGCATAATGACTAGGCCTAGAATGTAGTACGTTTTTGTGGTACTACTACATGGACGCATACGCCGGTCTTGATAGATTGAAAAGTGAAGGGAATCAGACATGCTATGTACTTTTTAATGGCTGGAAAGTGCTGCTAGATCTTTTGAAATAAGTTGGTATATTATAAAACAGAATTTAGGGTAGATAATTGATCATACCAATGTAAAGGTGAATGGAAAAGAGGATCAATCAAGTTATCAGTCACATCAGAGACAAATTCAATGTTGAAACATCTCAGACAATGAGCAAAAAGTTACATAAAAAGGCTTAATCAAAACTACAGGAAGAATTCTAATTGCTGACTGCGGTTTGTTATGAATTTTTGACAGAAAGGCAAAAACTGTTAAATGTAAGAGCCTTCAGTTTAAGTGATAATGACATTAAAAAGTTTACTTTTTAACCTCTCATCAGTCATCACATACGCTTAACTGGGGATCAAATCAATGTTACATGACTTAAAACTAGAATAGTCTGATTCTAATTCAAAACTAAGAGTATGTATCAACCCTCGCATAAGTTTCCGCCCCACAGAAATATATGGCTTCTTTCCTGGACTGAATGAGTTGAGGATGACAAAACAAAACAAAGAATACAGTGTGGACAATGAACTGGCAACAACAAAGCCAAATGAATATAGCAAAGTCAGATAAGAGAAAATGGGAAATCCCAACATTTCCGCCAGTTACTAAAACAGGATGGAAACATGACATCTTAAACATTCCATTTTTTGTCGTTATTTTGTTACAGCAAATCTTATAGTGAATTATTATTTAAACTCCATCGTGATTAAAAATAATAATGATGGTGTGTATCCTCGTATATTTGTTGAAACTTGACACTGTAATCTTGACTGTTACTGGCCAACAGCCAACATAAGTATGTTGCTTCTGTCTTATTAATCAAACTCTATGACGGAAAACACGGAGGTATATACTCCCTGCTAAGCCATAAAGGATTAGGTATTATTCATTCATTTACTCGAGTGATATATATAAAAAAAACAAGCTGCTTTACCTAGAGAGGACTTCCAAGATTAGTAACTGAAACTTCCTTACCTGTGAGGTTACTATGGACCGCTATGCAAAAAAAAAAAAAAAAAAAAAAAAGATGCCTCCGATGTTGCATTTTAAATACTTTTAGACCTAAATCTAAGAACCTTATGACAGGCGAGGCAATGAAGATGAAAATGAATAACAAAGACTCGAAACAAAAAGAAGCATGAGAAAGGAAAATTTAAGTTAACCTCGACTATATCTTTGGTAATAAAATTATGGGTTAAGAAGAAAAACAAAATTTTACAGTAAATAAGGCAAGGCCAAAGACTTTATATATATAAATAACAGAAATATTATGAAAGGTTAAAAACGCACATTTTTACAATATGAGAAAGCACATGTCGACTTACTTTATTGCCTTTAGCTGCTTAGCAGCCACTATCTCGAGAAGTTAAATACGAATTAAGAGCTAATATTTAATTTGTTTGCTCGTTTAAGGCAAAAATCTAAAAGAATATACCAAAAATATATAAAGCCTACAGGAATTAAACTCGAACACCTCAAGCACCAACAAAAAGAGATCAATATAGGGAGCCGTTACAACTTCGTCTTAAACTTATAACTACTACTACCACTGTTTTTGTTTTTGTGCGTCAAAAAGTAAACGTTGTTAAATAAGTGTTGCGGAAGGTAAGTAGGTATATGATTTCAAAAGTAGACATAACATATCATTAACTTAGCAGCTAGAACCATTAACCTAGGAGACCTTACTGGGTCTAGCCTACCTATAGCAATAGGTAATATATAGGCTAGGCACCGAGTTGATTGATTGATTACTCTGGCGTAAGCGTAGCCTAATTTGCATACTACCTAGTACCTAGCCTATACTACCTCTATACTATAATTTGGAATTAAATTTTATTTATTTTGTACTCCTTTTATCAAGGGGAGAGTGTAGCAACATGCTTATTAAGCAGGTACCTATGGCTCAACTGAAATACCAATTAGCCTAGTTTATAGCTATTTAGTTAGTCTATGAAATACAGTAGGAGTCTAAAAATTATTATTTATTATTTATTGTATAATATATAACTATACACTGTTTTTTTCCATCTGTCCATCCGCCTGTGGTGGTCGCGCATGGTAACACTGCGTCTCGGGCTTTAAATACTAGTTACGATACGTGTTAATTTTAGGTAAATAAAAGGATATCTTGGTGTACATTTGCAACTGAAAAGTGTTGTAATAATTTACTGTATGCGAATAACACCGTTAATATTCGAAATGGGATATCATTTAAAGTCCGGGACGCAGTGTTACCATGCGCAAACACCACAGGCGGATGGACAGATGGAAAAAAACAGAGTATAGGGGAAACACCGCAGTGGATCCATCGTCATCGCGTGGATCAGCCTTATTCACTCGATATTTAATTGGTGAAACAAGAATACAATTACATCTTTAAGCATATCATTCAAAAGATTGAAGTTTTGTCAACATAATGTGATAGATGAAAGTGCAATACGAACTAAAATAAGCATGTGAGGTCTTCGTAAAATATGTTTTCAAGGCTGTTTTGAAATCCAATATAGCGGCACCCGCGTGAGGTGCCATTCGTAAGCGCAGCGGAGCCACCATCTTTCCCAGTCTTCCCAGCACTCATTTGAACAATGTTAGCATAGGTATATATGTAACGTTTATTTATCTTACTCAAGATTGCAGTTGTAATCAGCACAATGAAACAACATTTTGTTGTCTATATTAGTGAAAGTATGAAACTCTTATTCCCGGGGTCATGGTTTGAACTGAAATTAATTTTTACTTTGTAATCGGTGGTTTTATCCTTACTGCCATCACAACTGAAACTCCACAGGGCTTATTTGACTGTAATTATACATGTTTTGGTCTTAATTCACTCCAAATTGCACTTGAACTACGTTGCGGCTCTTGGGTTCCTAAGCACTCACTCAACAAACACAGTTGGAGGCAGCACACGAGTACACGGTTTATGAGGTGCAAAGCTTTATTCCCTTAATTGTTTACTTTACTCATTATTTAGTTTAACTTTACTTTATTACTACAAAATGTTTATTTAATTCATGTCTATTATCCCTTTTTTGCAACCAAATTTACCCCCAAAAATTATAGATATATATTTCTAAAGTAGATACAAGCAGATGGCAAAATGACTCATCGTTGCCAATGTAGTGGAGCTTCACACATACGCCGATGCATCTACAAACTGTTTCCATGAATTCTAGTTGTCATAGTAATGCAATAATGATAAAATTGCTCTTATATGTATATATACTACAAATAGATATGTTAATTTTACTTATTTCCCTGGTTTTGTGTAAGACTTATAGTACCCAGTTTGGAGGGTAAACATACCAATTGGCAACACTGATAAACAATAGAAGAGCGCGAACAACGCCGTAGGTATTGTTCACAGCAAAACTGTTGATATTTGAGTCAGGAATCTATTTACTTTTTCAACAACGAATATTTTCAAATCAATAATCATGAATATGTAAAAAATTTATGCAATTCGAGATGGCGGCTATCTTCTATATTGTTGGTGTTATATGTAAAAATTTTGAAAGCGTCATGGAGGTATGTTTGCACTGCGCATGGCTAGACTTTCATTAACCTCTGTTTAATCTTAAAATATGACCTTAATTTTTAACTTTGGAGAAAGTACTTACTTTGAAAGGATAGTAAAGGTCTCAAGCTGTTGCTCTCACCACCAATGACTCGTGACTGGTGCCCATCTCCGGTGTCAGGACTTGTTAAAGTACTTTTTCTGAGGGTGGATCCACACGCGGTGAAAACTGGATCAGCTAGTCCAGTCGGTTGTTTCCCCTATGGATACGTACTCAAAGCATTTCTCTTTCATTTCAGAACGGTTAGAAAATGTTCAAAAAGCGAGCAGGCCAAGGGGGCGGAATTCGGAAGAGGAAGACAGAAAGTGACAAAAGTAAGATTTCAAGGACTGTTTTTTTTTTTACTTTGTAAGTTGCAAGATTAAATTTCTGCTTTGTGTTGGAAATATGAACCATTGTTAGCCAATGCATGATTGTCACCATTAATACATTTACTCGTTTTAACTGGTGTCAGCGGGTTGGCCGTTTCATAATTCAAGTAGCAAATGTGATGACATACTAACCCCATTCAATGGAACCATTTCTTATCTTGTATGTTTACGATTTGAGTTATACTGAAGATAATTCCTTTTTTACTCAGTTTGATATGTAATATCCCATTGCTGAATAATCACTGGTTCCATACAAACAAACAAACAACATGCTTAACATATGCAAGATTTTTTTACTCATTTTTGAAGGGTTCTTCTAGTACAGTTCTTGACACCGTACAGAAAATTAAAATCGTCAAAAGACTTATGTTTTTCCAGTTCCATAATTTGCTTTCTATAGTCAAAACTATACTGTGATTTTGAATATGTGGTTCTACATATACAGTAGTTTTATATTCAATAGTCATTCTTTCCACAGCTTTTATGAAGGTGGACTATGGGAAGAGAACCTTATATTATTATGCAAAGGAAAAGGGATGAATTGCAATGTTAAAGTTATGAGAAGTAAGACTACCTGTGGTGCTCTTTAAATTCTGGAAAAGGTCCTGGACAAAAGGCCGCAAGATAATGAGGCGACCATGAGAAAAGAGATTATACCACATCATTTATTATGTATAGTTTGAAACAATTTTTTTTATTGTTAGGCAGCAGTGAAGATGAAACTGTTGTGGTGAAGAAAGGGCGGAAAATGGATTACAATAACCCATTAATTCAGCGTAGCAAAAATAGAGGCAGCAAGTTCAATGCAGAGGAACACAGTTCAAGTGACGAGAGTGATGGGGTGGGGTAAGTAACAGTTTCAGCTCCAGAATTTCACTTTAATATTTAAATTCCTTTTAAATCAGTGGTTTGTGTCAGTATAAATACAGAAACGATGGTTTTGAGCTTTCCCTAATACTTACTATTTACATATTTTGTTTGTAAGCAAGCTGAATTTAAATAACAGTTAATGACGACAAAGATTCGTATGAAGTATCGTATAAAGTTACAGATTGTTACAAACCCATATAACAAACAGTCCTCTTATTTTTATTTGTGCCTTATGTTGGCCTGGTTTCTAAGTAATTAGACATCTGATAATTACACTGGTTGATACCTGCTGCATAAAATTTTATATTTTTGTGGCAGTTGTTCTTGTTTTGGGAAGAAGTTTATCTAGAACTCTTCATTTTCCTTCTTACTTCAGTCATCTGTATGAATTCAACCAAATATATGGTCTTTTTCAGTTGCTTTGATTGTGCAAAATGGAAAGAAATTCATTACTGTGCACTCTTAGTTGATTGGATGACTCGGAACTTGAACTGGTGCAGATGCAATAGCCCTGTATCCTGTTGAGAGGAATAAAATGTATACTATGTTTGTTGGATGTCTTTTATGTTTATTCTTGTGTTTTTTGGAGAAACGCCAATTTAAAGTACGTAAGGTACCCTCTCCTATTTATCCATAACTGTATTGTTCATTGTATGGTGCAGCAGTGAAGCAAGTTACTACTTTGTTAAAGGGAGGCCTTTTCCAACACAATCACTGCCTTACTTCTTTTCCAGTATGAATTCAGCACTTTTTTTTATCATTGCTGTGGGCATGAAGTCATTAGGCAAATGGTTTGCATTTAGAGTCTTTGAATATATAGATTATGAATTAATTAGAGATTTGTATTGCAATTCACACCTTACTATACATTACAGTATTTTCGTGCATTCTTAGGTCAGCATATAAATCTCGTCGGACAGGGGAGAGAGAAGGACCAGCTGACATGGGTGCTACATCCACCATTCAGTTTGAAACGGAGAAAGACCGTGATGCTCAAGCAATATTTGAAAGGTCACAAAAGATTAATCAGGTATGATCTGAAGTTACTGTAATTAAGTGTATTAATTTCTTTGATATTATTTATATACGTATTACTATCTATCATATATATTTCCTATAATCCTTGTCAGTTTCAGTGCAAACTCCTCGTATTTATTCAAGGCTCATGAGATCAGGGCTAGCAGCTTTGATTACCCTTAATGATTACCCTTAAATTTAATATAGTATCTCAAATCCTTTGGCTCTTTTGTAATAAAAATTGGCCATATTCTGGAACCTTTTTAGCTTCAGCTGGCTCAGGCTTCTCAGAGAATGACCAGTTTTTACTGATACTGGATGAAGACCCACATCTTCTTGGCCTTAGAGTAGGAATTGAAATGATAGCATAAAAGTGATACCCAGGGAGAAACATAAGCAGTGAATTTAGGCCTTTTTAAGTATAGCGTATCCTTACTTCATGACCACCAATAACTCTCTACAGATAGTTTTCATAAAGTGTAAGTCTTTTCATTTCTGAGAGAGGAAAGCACATGTAAAATTGAGGTGTTTTTGCTGTAAAACAGGAATATGACTCAACATTTGAATATATGTATGAGATTAAAAATAACTTTTTTCTTGGCAGGAATTAAAAGGTCAAGCAGATGATAAGATATACAGAGGCATAAATAACTATACTGAGTTCTTTGAGAAGAAAGACACAGCACTGGGCAACGCTGCCAAAGGAGGAGTGCGGAAAGGACCCATTCGAGCACCGGATCACTTGCGAGCAACCGTGAGATGGGATTACCAACCTGATCTTTGCAAAGATTATAAAGAAACTGGATTCTGTGGCTTTGGAGGTAATGTTAGAGTTTTACCTCATTTTGCAATAACACCAACATATTAAAAGGCACTCACAAGGTAGTAAACCCTTGTAGGTATTCATAACTATATGTAACCAGCCCGAGAAGAGGTCTGGATAAACTGATCCTTTGTATTAATAATAATAACAACTATATGTAGTTCTGAAAAGGTCTCTGGTCCCCAGTAACGTAGGAGTTTTAGGATTTTTATTTTTCATACACATATGTTCTTTTCTTCCATCTCCTATTCTACTTTTTGAACTCATATCCTACTAGAAATCTCAGGAAAATGGAATAGATGATACCATAGTTAGTTAGATGTACAAAATCTCGTACAAATTACCAAGTAATAAAGCACTTGTAGGACCCACAAAGTATTTTCTTTCTAAACTAAATGAAAATAGAGCTAGGTAATGCTGAAAAAATTTAACAGAAAGGTGGTAAGAGACCAATGGAAAAAGAAAAGGTAAGTAGTAATGCAGCTGGGACCAAAGGGGAGATGCAATAAACCTTGGATTGTGGCATTTGTAAATCGCTTTTGTAAAAGATATTGTTTCATGCGTACAAATAAACCCTTCAGGCTAGCCCTATGCTACTAGGTTTGATTTGAACAAATCCATTACAGATTATGCTTCAGGCCAGCATTATCTTTAATAGTTTATCCAGGCCACTTGTGAATCTTGTTTTTAAATATATAAATTTGATTTGACAGACAGCTGCAAGTTCCTCCATGACCGCACTGACTACAAGTTAGGATGGCAGCTGGAAATGGAGTCTTCCAAAAAAAGAGGGGGGGCAGGTGACAGCGATTCAGACGAGAACTGGGAAATACCAAGTGATGATGAACATTTACCTTTCAAGTGTTTCATATGCCGAGAATCCTTTGTTGATCCTGTGGTAACCAAGTGTCAACACTACTTCTGTGAAAAATGTGCTCTTGAACAATTCAAGAAGACCAAACGTTGTTATGTGTGCGCAGAAAATACTGGGGGCTTATTTAATCCAGCCAAAGAACTCATTGCAAAGTTGAAAATGGGTGAGAATGATGACAGTGATTAAGTGAAAATGTTTGTGAAATGTTCCCCTGACATTTTTCTGGTCAGCATATTAATTTTCATGTATAAATTATAACCTTGTCCTGATTTTTAGATACAGTCTTTACCAAACTTCATTGTGTATCAGAAACCTTCTTAAAACATGTTGAAGATTGATAAAAACTAACAAACCTAACATCAGTTTGCAGTCTTATGACACTCCTCAGTTGAGAAGCAGGTACATCCATATTTTTGCAGTGTTTGAGGGCCAATGTTTCATCAGTTTTACTGGAAATGAGAACATTTTTTCTCAAGCAAATACAAACCTTTGTTTTATTCATTAGTTAATCTGTGACAAATAGAGGAAACAGAATTAATTACATTGACAAAAGACCACCAGTGTGCACTATAGTAGATTCACATCAACCGTGCATCTGATGTCAGGGCCAGTCCCTTACAACGCTCCTGATTGGCTGTTGATAAGCCAATCACAGGGATGGAAACCCTCAGTCTCCCGAGAGACTTCACATAGGCAGGATGTGCGCTCCACTTCTTCTGAAGGATATGTCTTTCAAAAGTGTCCCCCAAGAGAGGTCAAACATACATCTTACCTATGTGAACTCTCTCGAGAAACTGAGAGCTTCCAGCCCTGTGATTGGCTTATCAACAGCCAATCAGGAGCATCGTAAGGTACTGGCCTAGACATCAGATGTACAGTTGATGTGAATCTACTATAGCCATAGGGATGAGAAGAGATTTGAATGTCTAGTACATCTCTCTTAAGAAGCCAGCACTCCTATCAGCTTTTATCCCTTTTACACTCCAAAACATTTATTTACCAGACGACACAATCACCTTGCCTTACCCTTCACAAGCTTTTGACCATATTTTTATACAACCGTTTAAAACGTTAAAATTAACGCATTTCTTTTGTAATGAATGTATCGAGTTTATACCAAATAGGATATATTTTTATATTTTAATGTTCTTACCTATGTTCCTAGTTGCATCTATTTCATTAACAGTTTACTGAGAGGTCAATATAATTTAATCTTTTTAAACTTGGATGTGAAAAGTAAATCTCAAGTCATATCGAGGCGTTTGCGGTAAAATTCACCTCCAGAAATAGGCAAATTTTCAATTAATAAAAGGAAATCATCATTCATTTGTCCCAGATGACTGTCAAACTATAAACACTTACAAGATGAATCCCATCAACCAATCACATTGATGAGGAACGAGTTCTCTGTTAGGATTGGTGTTTGTTTGTTCGTGTTCAAAATCTTGACTCTGCCTTAAACTTCAGGAATATTACTGAAAAGTAGTCGGTTGTAGTTATATTGCATGTATAATAATTTTAATGAAAAGAATAAATTAGTTTTAATGCTATTGATTCATAATTAGACAAGTGTTATGTGAATATATTCTTTATTGATTGTAAATAGTCACAAATGAAACTTACCAATGATCAGCTGACTTAGAGAGGTAAGTACAGGCTGGTTCCCAGCAGGACGCTGTAAACCGAAAATCGCCTTGACCCGAATCATAATTATAATGGCAATAAATAGCAACATCGCTGTAAGTCCGGGTTACAGCGCTGTAAAACAGGTGAACAGCCCCATGAGGCAAGTGTGTTAAGCCTGGAATGACCTTATCCGAACTTGATGTAACCCAAGGACTGCCTTTGGTACCCTGCAATGTGTTAAGGCCTATTTAGCTAAGTTCCGGGAAACATTTTGTTTATATTATAGGCCTACATTAACTTATGCCCATAATATATATATATATATATTGCAACTGTAATAGCCACAATGCCCTCTTAACTTCTTGAATTCTTTGTTCTTATTTGGATACGCTTGTTACTGCAAAGCCTGAAGATCCAAGTTAAAAGAATTTTTTTTTGAAGAAGAAATTGCGATGTTGTAATGAATGTATCGAATTTATACTAAATAGAATACATTTTTATATTTAAACTTTTGCTTGCGTTCCTAGTTATTCATTATTTCACCATCAGTTTACTGAAGGGTAAATATAAATTAATTATTTTCAAAACATGGATGTGGAAAGTAGTTGAATTACTTGATTAACAATTAATAAAATCTCGAGTCATATCGAGGCGTTTGTGGTAAAATTCACCTTCAAAAATAGGCAAATTTTCAAGCGATTACAAGAAATCGTTATTCATTTGTTCCAGATGACTGTCAAACTATAAACATAAACAAGAAGAAATCCCCTCGACCAATCACATCGATAGGAAACGAGTTCTCAATTATGATTGGTGCTTGATCTTCGTTCGTATCCAATATTTCGACTTCGCCTTTAACCTCAGTTATATCAGGAAAAAGCAGTTTATTGTACTTTAATATCTTATATAATTGTAATAAAAATAATAAGTAATTTTATTGCTTCTTTATTCATAATTAGACAAGCATTATGCGAATAAATTCATTATTAATTACAATTGGTCGCGAACGAAACGTCCGAACGATCAGCTGGCCATCAAGGTAAGTACCCTGGTACGTGCTGCAAGTACTTGCAATCTCAATATTTCCGTCGCGTTACTTTTGTCACGCCGGGAATTTGCCGTCAAATATGGAAAATAAATCCTGTGTGATGTGATTCACCTTTAATAGAGTCAAAGTTTCGTATATTTCGCCCTGAAAGCCGTGAAATAGGGATGCCAAAGTGTCATCAATCAATGAGAACCCCGAGTTGAATTAGCCCAGGCCTACGACATTTCCGCTTATTTATTAATGTAATTATCCCAGATTTATTTTAACCAATGTAAATTATGTACAATACTGTACAAAATTACCCGAAATTATAGTTAATTCACTGTTAAATTCATAGTTTAGGTTGATTTTGGCATCTTTTCTATTGGCTAGTTTACGGGAGGCCTAATTTACCCCCTAGTCGTTGGTTAATGATCAAATTACCTTATACCCATAATGGACAGCTTACCGTTTAGGCAAAAATTGTTATTAATTAAATATAATAGATTATTATTATAATTCATTAGGCGAGTTTTCTTAATATGTCTCATTTAATAGCCTAGCCTAGGTCAGTACACTTAAAGAAATCGTGCTACTAAAATTCATAGCGAATTCGTTATTATTTTTATTTAAACCAGTATTTCATTTTGGACTTTGAAATTTCATTACCTATGCTATGTTTGAATGTTTGCATTTTGATTGGTTCCGACTAGGCTAATAGCTAGGTATCATGAATGAAGGTATATAGCCTCTACTTAGTGTGAGGAGTGGACAAAGAGGCAGGTAGAAGTGTACTGACTTTTATTACAGGTAAGGGAAATTTAAATATACAGCATGCGGACGGAAATGTGGTTACCGACCCGCGAGAGAATAAAAGTGGGTCGGCGAGACCCGATTTGTGTTTCTTGAGAGACAAAATACAAAATATAAAAGTACACAAAATATGATTATAGGTACAAGCTTTATACACTGGCGGAAAGCCCGCTGAATGCTCTCGCGGAGGGAAGTAAGAACAACGCGAATGATGAATTACATAGAGAAAATTGTGGATAAGCGTTGTCCTTACACTAGTACTAGGTAGCTAGGCTCTTGAACCCTGCATTAAGTTAGGTTTAGGATGTAGTTGCTAAGGTCATTTGTTAACGAAACGAATGTCAAAAATGTTCGAAGGAGATTTACCATTACTGAGGTATTTAGCCTACTGATGTTTGTTTTTATTTTAACATAAATTCCCATGGGGCTTGCACTTAATGTGGCACACATGGGAGTAGTTGTTGTGTTAAAGTCAAAATTTACCTCCTGCAGTGTCATTTCTAAACCTTGGTCCCCTTTTCCTCTCCAAAGAGTGAGTTAGTTGGTCTGGGCTGCGTCAGAGACATGGACGAGCGTAACCGTGAATTGACATCACTTTCGTTGACTTTATTCATAGGATTTCAGTTCCTCAGATCATGGAAATTTACAGTGTATATTTCAAGGGGCATAGGTAGGGTACTTTGCCATGACTAATCTTACCATACGTTACTCTGCTTGCTTGGGTCATTGTCCCGGTACCTCAGTTTATTTCAGTCAAGTTTGGCAAGTACTAGCTATACTACCTAGTTAAGGGAGACTTGACTTATGACACATTGAGGGCTGGCTGCAAACCAGGTAGTATACAGGCAGTCCCCTGGTTACAACGGGTTCGGCTTACGACGTTCCGAGTTTAAGGCGCTTCTTAATTATATTCATCAGACATTATTTCGAGGGTTACAACGCCTACAACGCTCATCTGGCAGATGTAATATGACACCAAAAATGCAAAATAATCAATATTTGAAGGTTTTTTTGATGAAAAATGCAAAAAGAATGCAGTTTACATAGTTTTCAATGCACCCAAAGCATTTAAAGTAAGGTTTTCTTAGGATTTTTTACGATGTTCTGGCTCACCACGATTTTCGGCTTCCGACGCATCTCAAGAACAGAACTCCTGTCGTAATCCGGGGACTGCCTGTATTCAATCTCAGAAATGGCTGAAAATATTTAAAATCTTTTCATATTGAACATGGGACTGTGTGGCAGACTCCCTCCTCACCTCAGCCAAGTGAGGTTACAGTGACCTTGGTAAGGTTAAGTTGGGATATATTAGGTGTTTTGGCAGTATTTAGCACAGAACCATGCTTAGGCCCCACCCCACCACTCCCAGGTCTGCAGTGTTTCACTCCCACTCCCATAACATGTTGATTGTGCATGTTATAACCCACAACTAGTCTAAAAACGTATGCTAGCTGTAGGATTTGACATGCCTTAAACAGCAAGCTAATGCCTATATTCCACAATCCAGTACAATCTAACACAATTTAGTCAAAACAAATGACTGCCTTGCCGTGTACTCCAAGCACATCATGAATAAAATCTCGGGTTATCCAGAAACTAGGAAAGATGATAGTTATTGATTAAAAAGAAATAGAAAGGATATTAAGAGAAGTTCTTGTCTTAAAAAGGGATGTGTAAAAAGGGCTTGGCAGGACTAGCCAGTAGCAAAAAGTAAGGTATGTTGGCAGCAGATGACGTTTAGGCAAGATAGAAGCCTTGGGATGGAGGACAAAATGCTGGGAAAAGCTCCAGTGATAAAGACACATTAGTCGAAGTCTTAATATTACTTATTTTTAAATGTGGTACCATATACAGTGCATTACAAACAAGCCAGTGATAGCTAGTGCACCATTGGCTATCCATATCCCAGGAATTGTTCATTTTTTATGGCAAATGAATACTGTCTTAAAAATTTGGTGAAACGGATAGAACGTAATTATATTGCAGTAATAATTTAAGAGATGTGTCTTTGTTAAAATTTAGAAAAGACCCCTGGTTCAAAAAAAATTACTGTATTTCAAAAGCCAAAATAGTTTTTAAGGAGTTGCTTATTGTTCATAAATGTCATACTATGAGTACCAATCTTTACAGGACTGCCAAATAAACACATGGAAGAGTAAAAGATGTCACTGCGAGCGCTGAGAAAATTACAGCAAGGGGGACGTGATGAGTTAGATCTTCCTAACAATTGCAAAGAGGGCAATGACGAAGAGGAGGAGGAGGAAGTTGAAGAAGGACCTGAAGGCGATGAAGGATTGATACTTCCGACAAAGGGACAAAATAGATTTGATTTAGTGAGTTCAGTTTTTGTGTCCGTTTTTGTTGAGTATTGTGGAGTAGGTACTTTACAGACTGGTATCATTGATGGTGGCTGGAAAACATTTCTTGTGAATATTTTCTGTTATAGTTATTGAAGTTAATGTTTAGGTGTACATGGCTTGCAAATTATAGAAGTAAAGTATAAACCATTGCTTTGTAAAAATCCTTAGTGCTGAATGCTTAAGTAGTTTTTTTTTTTGCAGTCTTTTGACCTATAGCTACTTACTGAATAAATCCACATAATTCACATAAGTGAAGAGAATGTATGACATACTTGCATTATATGCTTGTCTGATTTTCAGCCAACAAGAAGTATTCAATCTTCAAAATAAATTCTTCGTAGAAACTTTTAATATTCAACATTATCAGTTAATCCAGCCATTATTATGATAGAAATGCACTTATATAAAATATGATTTGTTTGATATATTCATTAATGTTTACTGATGTATCTTCTGTGTTTTCTGAGTATTACTGCAACACTATCAGAAAGTAACGAAGAGCTTTTCAGTAGATCTAATGTGAAGTTAAAGCCATTAAAAAATAAATCAAAACCAATTCACTTCCATCACAGTGACTGGCAGATTGATAAAGAATTAATATTTTTATATATTGCAACTTTACGATTGACCATTTGAAATTTCCTTCACAGCTCATTCAGGGATCCCCCTCAGAATCAGAGGTTAAAGAGGACGATGATTTGACAGAGAACGGAGATTATCACGAGGACGGGCAGCGTGATGGAGCATCCCCGCAGCCCCCTGTCGGGACAGGCGCGCGACGAAAGCGCAAAAAGAAGAAAAAGAAGGGAAGGGCCAAAGTTGCTGCCAGCAGTGAAGATCACATGGATGTTAGTAGTATCTTGATGAAGTACTTAAATATCCCAAAATGGTAACTTATTAACTACTTTGCATTTTGGAACATTTTCCTATTAAAAGAATAGATCGAGATTGAACTTTGAATAGGTTACATTTAAGCACTGGCAAATTTTATGATTACTGGTACAGACAGTACACGGGAGAAAAACACCTCTGCTGCAGCTTTTGTAATTTGATCTTCATGTATTCTTTTTAACAGAATGAAGGAGATGATTTTGACACTATACTGAAAGAAGTCAAGGCAATCTCAGGGGAATCACTGGATAAGTCAACTGTAGATAAAACTTCAAGTAAGTGCCCACACTTGAAAAGTTCATGTTTATGCCTCAGATTTGTATAAAGATTAATATATGACAAATCATCGTTAGAAATGTAAAGTTTGGAATATTTGATGAGCACAGTTCAATCAGCTTTATCGTCAGTCCAGTTCATGTAACCTCTTTTCTTTCTTTCCAGACGATAGACTCAAGAAAGGTCTGTTAACTGTCGAGCACAAGCATCTCAATCCACAAAATGAGATGAAGAGGATATTTGGCTCAAGAATTGTTCAAGCAAATGAGAATAAGTAAGTTTGGAATTTGTTGTCGATATTGGTTGAAGATGAATTATAGTTTATGGTAATTTCTTTCAAATTACTGTTTTATTGTTGACAATAGTTGGCAAGAATCAGCGTGGAAGGCTGTAGGATTCCAGAGTTATGGGTTTCTTGTTTCACAAGAGCAATACTAAAGCAAGAAAAGCATTCCCTTCCTTAACATTTATACATTTTTGCTCCATAGACAGCAAAACAGGATTTCATTTAAAGCAATCTTTTGATGCAAATATATGTGTTCTTTATTATGATTAAGTATCAAGATAGGTTTTCCTTAACACATTATCAACAATATGATGGAAAAATTCTTACCTTAAGTCTTTCTGGGGCATCTTGCAAAGACACGCAACTTTAGATTCATGTTCAGTGTAAAAATGTAAATGGTAAAGAAAAATCTTTAAAGATAAGACCTTGTATTGAGAATGGGTCTTGTCTGTGAATATTAATTATGAGCACTGTACCTTATCAAAATTCAAATGGTATGTACACACATCTATGACCATTGACATATATATGAATGAAGATTCATGAATGAATAGGTATTGCAGAGAAAGGAACAGTTATCAAGTTAAATATTTTCTTGTTTTTACTTTCACTCCAGCAGACGACGAGGCAGAGTAGGGAGATCTCGTTCAACATGGATAGTCCAGGGTCAAACGCACTGGGCACAGCATCCTAGAGCTGGTATTTCTATGGTGTTGGTAGAATCAGCACCTACATATCAAGTTTTTAAATATGTCCACAGTACTTCATACCAGCAATTCCAGTTCAAGTTTTTAGAAGCCGTTGAATCCTTGAACCCAGAAAACATTATGGTCAGTGCACATTTGGATGCTGCGTTTAATGAAAATAGTTTGTAAGACTTGACTAAATATTTTTTGTATATATTCCCATCTCTGAAATTGCGTTTTATGAATTGTTTAGTCCATATTGTATGTCATTCTGTGAAGATCTTTGTTATTGGGTAATATTTGACTATAAGAGAAGGATGTTAAATAAGGTAGTTTCATATCTTATGTGAAAAGGCTGTGAAATGAGAGATGGACATTTGATAAATTATTGTCAAGTTGATAGTACGTTATCCTTGCATAGTCAGTAAAGTCTGCATTTTCCAATTAATCATTTTAATTGGAAAATGGTAATAATTTTCAATCTTTTCAGACCCTTCTTAACCGTGAACCTTTCCACGTAGATACATTACTCCAAGTATCCGAAATCTTTCGGTTAGGTGATGACTCTTCAATGGCAGCACAGTTGATAGAAAGAGCACTGTATGTTTTGGAATCCTCTGCTCATCCATTATTTAATATAACTACAGGGTCCTGCAGACTGCATTACCGACAGCAGGAAAACAGGTACAATGAATTTTTGTCTGTAGTTATTATTATGATCATATACAGATACAACTCCATTTTACATAATTCTTGAACTGCTATGCAGTGTTTACAGTCCAAATTATTGATATTGTAACTATGATTAACCAGATATGTGAGTATCTCATTCCATGGTGATAAGATGTAAAGATAACAAAGTAAATTTCAAGATTTTTTGCTTCAAAATTAGATTAAAATCAGCTTTCTGTCATGAAAAGCAAATTTACAATGAGCTAGTAATGAAAATTATATCTTCAATGAATGTTTTACCACAAGTGAGTTTTGGACCCTTCCTCCCAAAAATGTTGAAGGGGTTAAAGTGACATTTTAAAACAGCTAAAACATGAAAGTATTTTTTATGTATGTATTGCAAATAATGCCCATTGTTTCATACCAAAGCCCTCCTGCTCCCCTAATGCAGCCATCAGTTTGAGGGTAAAGTTTTTCACTTATAATGAATGGAAGGATGGTTTTCCACAAAAAGTGTGTGCAATATCCCTGTTCAAATTGAAGTCTAGTGATATGAAAGACAATGTTTGTATCTTTGAAATCTAAACTTTATATCATCAGTTTTTCAAAAGTTGATTACATTTTCAGGCATGGGGATGTGTTAATTCGTTCAACATAAGTCAAAATACCGTACAGCATTTATCTCTTTCCATTTGCTTTCAGGAGCTTCTTCATCTCACTTTTCCGCCATATTTTGAATGTGGGGCAGAAAGGATGTTACAGAACAGCATTGGAATTGTGCAAACTGTTGCTCAACCTCTCGCCTGAAGATGACCCACTGGCTGTCTCTCTGATGATTGACTTTTATGCACTTCGAGCTCAGGAGTATAGTTGGCTTGTAGCACTTTATGACTGGTATGAGCCAACAAAGAATCTTTCTATGGTGAGTAGGATTTGATTTTCATTGTCATTCCTTTCATAAGCTAGAAGCATACAATGTAGCTTAGATTATGAAAATTTTTTGTTACAAGTTGCACTTTGAATTCTGCCTCATGGATGAGTCACATAAAGTAATGGATCTAAAGTATTTTGTTGTACAAAAGAAAGATGCAGACTGGGTTGACAGTGGTCCCCCCCCCCCCCCCCCTATTTGCGGGGGATGTACACCAGACCCCCCCACGAATAGTTAGAATCCGCGAACAGTTGGAACCCCTTTAAAAACTCTGAAAATAGCCTGTTTTATTAGTAAAAACTCAAGGAAACCCTACTTAAAAATTTTATACCTAATTTTTTTGTTTTATCACAAAGAGTGCATTTTACGATGAAACTGTTTTTAAAAAACCAGGAATTTGAGGATATTTCTCATAGAAAATACCGCGAATAGGCGGATTTCCCGCGAACAAAGGGGAGGTATGGTCTAGAGAGAAATCTGCTAATTCGTGAGCTTGCAAATCTGGAGAACGGGAATACGGGGGGCCCCACTGTATATTGACAGGTGCGTCTTGTTTTATTGATGCATTGTTTATATTAGTTTTATTTTATTGGTTTCTTTTGCAGCTACCAAGTTTTGCCTTCTCAGTCCCTTTGGCTTTGTTTCATCTGAGTGAAGGTGGGGATGTTCCATCAGGGAAAGACAAAAGAGAGTCCACTAAAGCAGCTGCCTGGGTAATTATTCCAATATTTATTTTGTCGATAACTCGGTAATCAACTCGGCGGGTTTATACTGACAAAAATGATTTGGTATATAGATAACTAAATAACCATAATTTAACTGGAATGCCACTGTTATGTTCTGTGTTATGTTTATATCAAAATCTTATATCATGATTAGCATGACTTTATTTGTAATGCAGGCGGAGGATTTGGGAACTCCAGAGGAGATGCGGGAAAGAGCAGATGGCATGCTTCAGAGGGCACTGATAATGTTTCCAGGAGTTCTTATGCCTCTTTTGGATAAATGCAATGTCCAACCAGATCCTGTTGTTGCAGCTCATGCATTCTTTGGTCCTGCAGCACAGAATGAGTAAGTGTTATTGATAGTTTGATAACTGTGCTCTCACAATATTCTTGGAAATAATTGAACCGATTTACCCACATATCTTTACAGTTAGTCAGTCCTTGTAAGGGTACCTTAATAGAGAATTAATGTTCAAAGTATAAAGTTGAAAATTTCCATTGTCTTGATTTGGCCTGAGTAAATTTGTGGATATTGAATATGTCTATTTTAGGCGTAAGTTCATGTCCAGTGACAAAAAAATGTTTTGTTAATTAGACTCCCGTCAAAAGAGAATACGTATTATTTTCAAAGGATGAATTTTAGCTTTTGGTGTAAGATTTTATTTATGCTGTTTTTGTTTTATGTAAATCCAGAGTGTATTTTCTTTTTGTCAGTGGGAAGTAGAATGTACCAATTCAGATATTTTCAGAGCTGTAAATTTTTATGTGATGTCTCTAGGTATTTTCATCCCTTAATCATTATTATAATTTTACTATTCTTTCCAGTCAGAGCAAAGGTCTCAGTCAAATAGTAAACCTGTATGTTGGAAGATGTTACCATGTGTGGAAAGAAGCAGGTGTCATGAGTTGGTTGGAAGGTTAGTGGAAGTTATTCAGGTTAATATGCTAATGGCAGTATTTGTTGTATATTATGTATTCATCAGCATAAATCCTTGTCTGAATGTGCTGTCAACACTGCCAAATTTATTGTTGTGTTTTCTTTGTGCATGTTGATAGAGTCAGTAAAAATTTTATGTGTTGTTTTGTAGTTTATGATGTATTTTTTTTGCTACACCTGGAATTTTTTTTATAATGATATACAACAAATTTTTTTATGATCTGTCTGATTATAAATTGTACAATTTGTCATACTTTGTGCATGTTTGTTTTGAAATACAGTATCTTGTAGACGTACCTAATGTTTGTTAGTATTACTTGCAAATAATCTTATGAACCAAGGTTAGTAATACTTCCCAAGTTTCCATTAGGTCATACCAATTAATATTTGAAATATGTATCATATTTTAACAATATTTTGCAGAAAATGTGAGTGTAGTAGTTGCCAGAGTTGATAGTGGTGATCCACTGGTTAAAGAAGGAGAGGAAATAAGAAAAGTACGTTACCAAGGAACTCCACTTGCAATTTATCGCCACATACTTATGGCAGAGATTAAAGATGCTACTGCAGCTCTGCCTTCTGTAAGTAGTTTTTTTATTATTTATCAAAATTGAATATTGTAGTGTGAGTTATACAGTTGCATTTATTAAAGTTGAAACGTCTCAAAAGTATCATACGTTTGCTGTCATTATAAATGTTTGTATGTCAGCCTGTCCCTTTATGAGGTTAGATGTTAAGTGAATTCTCTCTCTTCTCATCAATGTCCTCCGTTCCTGCTGCCTGAACTCCCATGAAGACATGGTTGTCATCTGTTTGCTGTCTATGAATTTAGATCCTCTTATCTTTTCTGATTGTTCTTCATCCCTTCTCATCCCATGTCTGAACCATCTGACCTTGTAAAAAATCTTTATGTTGTGTAGTGTGGATATAGAACACTTGTGCTCTTTGGATTGTGTAGTGTGTTCTTTTTAGATAATAGTTGGCTATAATGGTCAAATAAGAATGTATTTTTCAAGACTATACAATGATGAACTATAATTTTTTATAAAGTGGCAGCTCATATATTTGTGTAACTAATAGCATGTTAATCGTATTTT
Source organism: Macrobrachium nipponense (assembly GCF_015104395.2). Classification (NCBI taxonomy): domain Eukaryota; kingdom Metazoa; phylum Arthropoda; class Malacostraca; order Decapoda; family Palaemonidae; genus Macrobrachium; species Macrobrachium nipponense. The sequence goes on along the minus strand of NC_061101.1, from coordinate 2,216,285 downwards.
GCCAATCATTACACGTTACCGAAGAACAAAACACCAAGCACTGCTACTGCCTTTAGAAGGATGTGTAAAGCTACACTTGTTTATTGTGCAAGAAGAGATCCCCATGGCTCTTTGGGGTTATTGTGTATACTAGTGAAGTGTAGGGCATTTTATACAAACCAGATTATGTAATTTACATTTGGGATTACAAATACAGGTGCCTGTATAGTGTTAACATTGTCTCCTTTACCTGTGTTATGTAAACTTCAGACTTGAAAAATAAATCTTGTTTTTCAGGCTCTAGCAAATACCCCTGTCATGAGCTTCGATCCGCTTCCCCCACCTGATTCAGTATGTGGTTACAGTAGGCCTACAGTCCTTGGTCAATCTGGAGCCAATTCTTCAAACATACTTGCAACTTTCTTCCGTTCCTTACTTCCAAATTATGACCCCAGTGCTTCAGAAAATGAGAGGTAAGATGATATTTAGTGTACAATGTTGCTTTTTGTTGGTTTGAGAGAAAAATTATAATTTGTAATGAGACAGAAAACCTCATTGGGGGAAATATATTCATGATATTATTAATTAATAAAAAAATGAAAGGTGGTGAACTCCAGTAAAAAATAAAATGTAGCTGTGCAAGTTGCTAGTTGAAGTTTGAAAAATAGATTTTAAATTGATGAAATTAGTTACTAGAATTTACAAATATGTTGATGCTTTATTTTGCTTGTCATATCCGAAAATTAATGTCAAACTTGTCTTCATATTGCAGACACTTGGAAAACGTAGTAGCTGCAGCAGCAGCTGGTGGTGCAGCAGGAGGTGAGGATGGAGAACAGGGCGATGCGCACGGCATAGGAGACCTTCGAGCTTCGGTTAATACGCTTCTTGATGCGATGAGAGATTTACTCTCCAACATCCATCTGCCCGAACCCCCTGGGAATGAGGCGGATCAGTCTGAAGACGAGAACCACGAATGGGATTAACGCTGCGATAAAGATTTAAGGGGGAATTTGGTCAGAAGGTCCTCAAGTCATGACTTGAGTGTGATTTGAAGGTTACTGTTGTAATACACTTCTGTAAATAGTTTTCAGCGTTTGAAATCGGGGAAAGATTCTCATGAGGCTGCTGAATTCTTATGACATACCTATTGACTGAAAGTTCATATTTTCATTATTTTACAGTGCATCTGAATGTTTCTATGGCACAAAATTTTAACATGGCAATACTTAAACATATAATCAGGTTTTATTGTTTACAGATTGTATACTAGACGTGCGTTGTTGCATTTGAGAGTATTGTTTTATTTAGTTATATGTAGTCCGGGACTCCATTAAACTCTCTCAGGTATTCTTATAAACAGCCAGCGTTACTTTAGATCTGTGATAGACTTGTGGAATACAGAGAATGGTTAATGGTTATTTAGCAAAACCAAAAAGATAAACTTTTATAAAATACAGTATAGTATAATTAGTTGCTACCTTTCATGTTTCATCACTGATTACTGGATTCATGGAAACATTATTATTTTGATGACAAATTTTGCTGGCCTAACAATAGGCTATTTTCTCTCTTTCCATATGCATTCGCAATGACTTAACTTGGCCCTGGGTTATATAATCTGATTTAGGAGTTTTCATCCTTATACTGTTCATTTCATAAGATTAATGAATTGAAAAAATTTCTGCAAGCAAAATTTTCAGTAACAATCTCAAATCACCTGATTTTTAAGTAGGTAAATATGCTCAGTTCACCACAATCTCATGTCTGGCTGGATATTGCGCTTTGATGGGAATTCACAAAAATCAGTTTTGACATTTTATACTGCATCAGTCAGGCAGCTAACTGTTGCCTCTGTCAGCATTGACTGATTGCTGAGAGGATAAAGATCCAGTGTAATTCATTGTGTGTGACTGTATATGAGAGTACAGTGTTTAGGAAATGTCTGTCAAGGGTAACACAAGTGTGTCATAGCTGCTAAGCCCAAGAACTTGTGTAAGAGGTTGTTTCTTGATGATATTCTTTTTGTGGTGAAGCTAGTACATACATAAATTGACAGTGATTGGAAGGATACAGAAATGATTTGGACATGTATTTCACACAACCCCTGGGAGAATAGTATGTGATCCATCAGGTGGGTTCTTATGGACACCAGAAGTTGGAAGACCCAGACTTACTTGGGTGAGAACTACTATGAAGTGGTAGGCAGGATATTCTTGGAAGATAGATAACAGGAAACACAAGAGTGGTTGGATTTCACCAATGCGCTTTTTTACCACATGGCGTTGGAAGTAATGACGCTGCAATATTGTAGATATATTCGTATATAGTTATTTAATTTTTTTTATGACACTTTGCTTTATAATTGGCTATGATGGGATGCAACACATTCATACACCCAGGGCCAATTGTCTTCTTGCTCTTTGTAATTGGTCTTTCATCGAAACTGCCGTAAAGTTCTTAGGGATAGGAAGTACGTATAAGATATCTGAAAGAAAACGAAGTCTGGTAACTTCAGTGTTTTCTATAGCGTGTGCTGGCATTAGCTATGATATTTTCAAGCCAGTATCTCATAATATTTTGGTCTGTTCATTTTAGGGACTTGGCATAATCGCGTTTGCATTGCATTAATATTTGCATATCAGCCTTGTCTGTCATATTCTTATGAAACTAAAGTGATGTACTGTAAAGGTGTGTGATGTGCTTGTAGCTATTTAGTAATCAAGGGTCAAAGAAAAATCAAAATGATTAAATAAGTGGAATTTGAGCTTCATTAAATCCTAATTTAACATTACTGAAGCCTCTCTTGTGTTTCGTCCAAAAAAAACCTGCGACCCAGCAAGCTAGATGTTTGAATAAACTTCATATTAAATTTGAATATCACCTTATTTATTTGTATAATTTTACAGCTTGTGGTATGTATTTTATTAGTTTTGTACATCAATCAATCATGAATATAAGAGACGTTATTTTATTTAGTCCTGATAAGTGTAACACACCCCATGAAAATTTTTAAAAGAGAATTGATTTTTTCATAAAGACCTTTTACTTGTAGTGCCCATTTTGTTTGCCATAAAGTATCCCAAGCAGCACTCATTTTGTTTATTGTAAAATGTCTCTTGACAAAGATACTCCGAGGGAAGAAGAATCACTGATGTGCATACATATTTTGCATTAGAAAATGAATCTTGAGTATTTAGTTGCCGAAGTGAATTACGTATTCTTAATTTGTTGATTTTTCAATAAATATATTCTACATTTATCAAATAGAAGGACTTATTTCTTGACCTTTTAAGAAGTAATATTAATCCACAGGTGCACTTCTATTTTGCCTGCATTTTCTTGATAGTGCAGAGGGATTTCAAACATACTAATGACTAGTAAGAGGCATTGGCATTCGACTGATATGTAAGAGAGAAAAAGAGGAAAGGCATGATTAGTAAGTGGCAACAGTAGTGTCATGAAGAAGATTAAGCCCACATTGAGTTTGATGCAGTCAACAGGACAAGAGTAAAGAAGACAGAAGTGTTATCATGTGTACAAATTAAGATACTTATTTAAGACATACTTCATGGTTGCTTATGTGGAAAGAATGCATTAAAGCATATCTTGTGTGAATTACCCAAGTTTCAGCAATTGACATTTTGGTCTATCCAGTTATATTAGTTTCTAAGAAGCTGTAGATTTGGACAGCCAGAACTATGTATGGGTTTGTACGCGTATGCAAAGAGTGTTTGTACATATCTGGTGATTCATCTTCCATCAGGAGTTTTGTCTGGGGTATGTCATGAAACAATGAACACCATATGTAACAGGTTTTTCATGAAATAAAAACTTTACTTCTCTTGTGTAATATGCAATACAAAATATTTTTTATACAGGCTCAAGTTGCTCCTAGTGGAGATTCCTGGTTGGATAGGCCACTAATAGTTTACTATAGTAGATTCACATTAACCGTACATTTGATGTCTAGGCCCGTCCCTTACGACACTCCTGATTGGTTGTTGATAAGCCAATCATGGCTGGAAACTCAGTCTCTTGAGAGAGTTCACATGGACAGGGTGTATGTTCCACCTCTCCTGAGGTATATGTTTGAAATATGTATCCCGCAGGAGCGATGGAACATACATCCTGCCTATGTGAACTCTCTCGAGAGAGAGACAGAGTTTCCAGCCCTGCAATTGGCTTATCAACAGCCTATCAGGAGTGTCGTAAGGGGCGGGCCTAGACATACAAATGCATGGTTAATGTGAATCTACTATGCAGTGAGCACTGAAAAGGTTGAGCAGCTGTAAAAGAGTAATAAAAGGCCACCACTTGGTACACTATTACTATTTTTGAATGCAGATTACAAGGTTGGAGCTGTTATTGCCCTATTGTATACTGGGACTAGGTTTTACTATGTTTGTTCGATACGGTATACAAAACCTTCAGTCCTTTACAATAGGAAGGTAACTAGCGGCAGCTGGGACGGTCGTAAGCTTCGAACAAGGGGAGAACGGTAGTTAACTGCTTGTCCGATCGTGCGCGCGCAGGGAGTGAAGAATCACTTTTGCTTTCGGCCGCGGGTGTGAAGGACGTGTTCGTCATCGCTCTCTGCCCGTTTCATTGTCGTATGCTTTGTTTATATTGTGTTTTCTACTAATGGTTTGTTTGATCTTGAAAATGGAACTGTAAGTACACTGTTTTTCATTTTCATTACTTAATTATGAATCAACATGGAGCTATCGCCGTAGAGACGGCGATTTCCGCTCTTTTCATGAAATTGAATTGAATTATGTCTCGGTGCGAGGGCAGCGAGCGCGCTCGCGCCGAGTCATGTTATTTTGGGCGAAAGTGTGTAATTGAAAGATGTAAGTACTCTTTTTCATTATATTTTTGCCCTGTGCGGTTCGTTGCCGAGAGCTTGATTGCGCTCGGCACAAGCCTCTTATTTTGTATGAATAGAATGCAATGAAAGTGGATTCGCAATGCAGTTTTCTTTTCATTTTCATTTATTAATTGCATCAAATTTAATTTTGGATCAATTTCCGCTCTTACCCGGGAATTAATCCTTACGATTTATTGCTGTGAAAGTGAAAATCGCAAGTGCAGTATTGTTCATTTTCATATATTTTTATGATAGCATCATATTATTATGGATCAAGTTTCCGCTCTTACCCGGGAATTGATCTTTCCCCCTTTAAGTTCTATGAAGTGAATCGCAAGTGCAGTATTCTGTTTCATATTACTTTTCACTGCTGTGCGGGGGTAGGGGAAGCGAAGGTCTGCCAGGAAGTCGTCGGAAAGCTCTCCCGCGACTCCCTTGGTATCCGATTCTTCGTCTTCTTTCCTGCCCCCCCGCTCAGCTTCCTCGTATTTTGTATTTGGGGTCCTTCTTCCTTCCGTTCGGGGTGGGGCATGTTCTCCCCCCCGTGCGTGAGGGAACCCCTCTTACTAATCTGTCTGTGCTACCGCAGGTGCTACATCCGTGGGAGACGACCTTGGACAGGTATGGGCCACTGCGGCTGCAGGGCGTGCCTAGCATCCACGATCTGCTGCAGCGTCTAGCGAGGTCTGGGGCGGTGACCTTGGAGCGGTCTCCACTACAACCTTCACGGCCGCTTATGCTGCTTCCCCCCGCTGGTCTACACTCCCCATGCTGTGTCGGTGACGCCGTCTTGCCGCTTCTACGGCCGGTCGCCGCCGTACCGAGGAGGGGTATGCCGCCGCCGCCTGTGTTTTCTTCTTTGTGTTGCCTGCCCCAGACTTCCGCTGTTCCAGCAGCTCGCCCCCCCCCCCCTCCCGGACCGGCCGCCAGTACCAGGTTCCCGCTGGCTGCCGATGATTCTACGAGGCGATGGCTGGGCCTGCCGTACCTGTAGCTGATGTGGTTCCCGCTACTGGCTTGGCTGTCCCTTCTGTGTTTACCGTGTTCCTGCCGCTCCTGAGCTGGTTGCTGTTCCTGTCGCTCCTGGTTCCTGCGCCTGTCCATGCTGGTCCTGCCCATGGTGTGTCTTCCCCAGTCCCAGGGTGCAGTCGGGGCCGTGTTGCTTCGGCAATAGGCCCGACTCCGGCCTGGATGGAGGACCTGACGACTGTCCTGCGTGAGCTGATGAAGAAGAGGAAGGTGTCATCTTCGTCTTCGTCTGCTGCTGCCTCTTCCCCTTCGACTTCTAAGGCCCATAAGCCGAAGAAGAAGAAGGCTGCCTCCCCCCCCTAAGAAGTCTCCTTTGGCGGGAACTTCTAAGGGCCCGTCCCACCTCGGTGGGACGGGGGTTCCTTCTGCTGGTCCTCCTGCTCCTTCGGGAGCGGGGCCCGTCTCCCCTTCCGTAAGGAAGAGATAGACGGGGACCAGAGGAGTATCGGTTAGCTCTGGTACTTCCTCGCCTGGTGCTAGCGGCGATGCCGCTACGCCAGGTTCCGGCTCGGTCTCTCTCTTCTTCGCGGGAGATCCCGAGTGTACGCTCTCCCTCGGGAGACCGTGCAGCCAAAGTTTCGGCGCCAGAGTTCGCTCGGCGCCAAGACCACGGCACGGAGCAGAAGGCTGGCGAGAACCGCTCAGGTGACTCTCGCCAGGCCAGCGGCCGCTCTCGCAGCGACCAGCTGGTAACTGGGTTTTCCCCTAAGAAGACTCCTTCGGGAACTTCGAAGGGCTCGTCACACTCCGGTGTGACGGGGGGGTTCTTCTGCTGGTCCTCCTGTTCCTTCGGGAACGGGGCCCGTCTCCCCTTCTGAGAAGAAGAAGAAGACGGGGACCAAGGGTGTGCTGGCTACCGCTGGTACACCCTCCGCCTGGTCTTGGCAGCTCTGCTGCTAAGCCAGGTACCGGCTCGGTTTCTCGTGTTCCGCGAGAAGTTCCGAGTGTACGGTCTCCTTCGGTGACCGTGCAGCCAAAGTTAAGACGCCTGAGTTCGCTCAGCGTCATGACCGAGGCACGGAGCAGAAGACTGTCGAGAGCCGCCTCAGGTGACTCTCGCCAGGCCAGCGGCCGCTCTCGTAGCGACCAGCCGCACCTCGGGCCGTGGACGTGACGGTCTCTGACCGACCACGGGTTGAGGCTTGGAAGAGGTCCCCCAGGTCCCCTCGACCGACGGTACCAGCCTCGGCTGGTACCAGCGGTTTGACGTGCCGCGAGGACGCTCACCGGTCTCACCGCGAAAGTGAGCTCTGCAGGTCACCTGACCGCCGCTCCCACAGGGACCGGGCGGATACGGTAACCAGCAGCAGCTCGTCTGACGCACGGGACCGGGGTCGACGTGCTCAGTCGAGCCGCTCGCCACAGGTGAGCGGCACGGCCAGGCCTGCAGATCGATCCCCACCGCGGGTTGGTGATCGGCTGCAGCCCCCACCCCCGTACGCTGTCCCTGCCAGCGAGGGGGGGGGGGGGGGAGCGTCAGGTCTGTCTCTCCACTACCTTCAACTTCCTCGGGCTACACCGGGAAGAGCGAGGTAGCTAGGCGTGATCGTGAGAGGTGCGCCGCTCACGATCCCGTCACGACGCCGCACGTGCCACGTATGGTCTTAGGACCAAACCAGGACGTACCGTGCAAGTGATTGGAGGCGACCGTCAGGGGGGGGGATGGGGTAGCGTCAGTTCTGTCTCTCCGATACCTTCAACTTCCTTGGCATACGCCAGGAAGAGCGAGGTATATAGGAGTGATCGTGAGAGATGCGCCGCTCACGATCCCGTCACGACGCCGACGTGCCAGGTATGGTCTAGGACCAGCCAGGACGTACGCGCAAGTGATTGGAGGCAAACCGTCAGGGATCTGTTGCTGGTCCTTCTTCTGAAGGAGGAGGGTCTTGGGAGCTGCTCTTGTTGGAGGGACTGGACGGTCCTACTCCTCAAGACGCTGTAACTTCCGAGAATTCAGAGTAACTTTGCCCAGGTTATTGCACTGATTTGTCAGCACAACGACCTGGGGGAAGGATCGCCGCTCCCAAACCGAGCAAGAGCCCATGGTCTCTGCTCGAGTCGTTTTGGGGTCCCGAGAGGGAACCCAAACCGACGGTGGGTTTGCCGCGATCGGAGCTTGCCGATTCTGTCTTGAACCAGAGTCTCTCGTCCTCCGGACAAGAAGGCTCTCTCAGTTCTGGCCGGTCGATCAAGCTACTTCCCCAAATCCTCTACTGCGACAGCGGCGTTTCTAGTGTCTTCGGACACCGTATTTAAATACTCCTTCGGTCCTCCTGAGAGGTTTGTCGACCTCGACGAGGACTGGAATGAGTCGGAGGGATGGTATCGGCTCTCTCTCCTGTCAGGTGTTGATCAGCCCCACCCAGACGACGTTCACAGTGGCGGCAGACCCTTACCTACAGTGAGAGTTCGTAACCCTCCTCGGGAAAAACGTTTTCTCCAGACGATACGTTTTTCCCAGACTCTGAGAGGCCATCGCCGCAAGGCGATGGCTGCTCCTAATCTTCTCCAACTGCTAGTTCCACTGGGAAGGCGAGCGAGTATCCAATGCCTCCCCCATTCCCTCTCTCCTTACGGCTACGAGGGAAAGGGGGGGGGAGGGATCCTACAGAGATTTCTCTGTAGGATCCCCAGTTGGGGACTGCGCTACCGGGGGGACATTCGGGTCCTACCTGACGTAATAAGCCCCGGTCGTTGAGGAGGGATCCTGCCCCATTCTCGATTTCTACGGGAATCGAGAGGACCACCAGCCTATGTCGTTTGACGAATTCGGTGGGGTTTCGCAGACTGCTTAGAATTCTACGGAAATTTCTAGCGCATTCAGAGTGTTCGAGTTTCTTACGATCTCCAAACACTTAGGCGAGACCACGTCCAAGTGAGCGAGACGAGAATCCCCGATATGTTACACGATAATCTTTGGGGGGGGGGAACCCCTCGCCTATGCTCGAATTCCTGGAATTTCTAGCATTAGGAAGAAGACTGCTGCTGAAAGAAGACTATCTCACAGTAGCGACCAACTGGAATAGAGAAGAACGGACGGGAATATCCAGTTTGGCTTGAACTATCGTCTTAGTATTCTGTTCACCATTGAAGCTTTCCTTCGAGGAAGACTTCTTCACTCTCTTTGATAGAGATCGAAGGTGGTCGATCTCCAATCCTTATTTTGGTTTTCTTGAAGGAAAGAATTTAGGATGGAGATCGTTGTTCAGAATCCTACAAATATACTACGTATATTAACCTCGCGACATGATTCTGCTAAGCAGTTGAATGGTCCGAGGGGTAGGCGCATATCCTGGTTATTCTACGGATTGCGACTTAGACGAGAAGTATTCTAATTGAACTGCAACTCGGGGTTGCCTGCAACCTCCCAGGAGTTTTCAGTTTCAATTTTATATACTTATGGTGTTGTCACAACAACACCATTTAAGCTTTTATATTTACCGAAATTCGTTTCGCATAAATATTAATTGCTCGAGCATATCTTTTTATGCTCGGTGGTTCTAGCCGAACGCATTCCTTCGTGGAAAGGATTACTTGGCAACTCAAGATGACGAGTCAGTGACAGCTACTGCGTATTGAATTGCCCTAGGCATTTCAGTACCAGCTGCCGCTTCGAGATAGACGGTTGGTTATGTCTTTCTCACCTGCTTTGATTGAATACCAACCGTATCTCTGCCCAACAATCACGGACTTAAGTCTCTGATTAACGGGGATTCTCGCATACATGAATGACCATCTACTGCTGTGACGCTAGTATTCATCGTCTTCGGTATTGCGAGAATTTTAAACAGAGATAACTATTCGACTCTCATCTTTCTGTTTACCGCACGGTAACAGAATTCTGTAATAGTCTCTTGCTGCATCGTATCTCGATAATGCGAATGATTTTTGCGGAATCTGAGTTTGTCCTCAAAATATCTTGTTTTCGGAGGTGTGCAATGTTCATTGTTCACCCGGATTAGCAGATGTATTGAAAGACATCGCCTACTCTCACACCTGCCAGCTCTACTTCCAAACGTTCAGCCCATGAGAAGCAGTTCTTCAGGCGGCTCTCCCCTGTGTTCATTACTGAAGAACGGCCCCTGCTTTTCACTGCACACCGGACAGCAATGAAATGGCGGTTAGCGTTTTCAGTCATTTATGTAAGCACAGGTTTAGAATCTTGAGATTCCTTCTCTCGATTCAGCTGGAAGACGTAGGTTGCATTCATTGCCTACCTTCGTCTTCAACGTCACATAGTGTTGTTTCTCCTTAAGCTGAGATTCAACGTCTATGAGATTCCTTGCCATCAGGGACCTCGGTCTTTTGAAGGCAATTGACTTTCGCCTTTTGAGCTTATGCATTGAGAGAATCATCGCCGCGCCGTCCGGCATCGGTGACTAACAAATATATTATTTGTTTGGTCTCTCAGCATAACTCTTTAAACGGCGAAGGGTCACGTGACTTACCCCGGATGCTTGGACAACTTGCCTCTACTGATTCCGAACCAGTCAGTCGGCAGCTGTCAGAGCGCCCGAGTCAGTTACGAACTATGCTGTGGACTTAGTTCGGTTGTTCCAGAGCAATCATTACTTCGTCTTAATAGCTTGTCAGTATGAGTACTGTACATAACCAAAGTCGAGAAGAGGGATAGGTCATACGACTATTCCTTCTTTTCGTCTTGGGTAACTGCTGACTTCTCTTGAGAAGTCAAGCACAAAGGGATGGGGATTTGTGACGCTCGATTTCGTACCGATCTTCGTAGCGAAGACTCAGAACCCTTCGGTAACTGACGATTGGTTCGAGTCCTTCACAATACCCTCCCTAATGGACTTCACCACCTCCGATACGAAGGCTATGCTGCTTTGTCCTGTGAAGGCGCGACGGAGCTGTCTGAAGAAACTCGACACCCAGGATGAGTGTGGACGCCTCTTCATCATTCGCTCGCGTTCCGCAAGAACTTCTCCGTGGCGCAGGTAGTGAAGGCAGGGGCCTGGTCCAACCGGACCGCATGCACCTCCTTCTACCTTCGGGATATTGCCCACAGTTCCTTGGATCTTTTTCCTTGGAACCGTGGTGGTTGCTCAACACGTTGTGTAGTTAACCCAGACCCTCGCAGGCTGAACAGCATCGAGTCCTGGTGTGACCGTAAGAATGGATGAGGAATGAGAGAGTGACTGGCTCCTCTTCCCATCCTTTTCTTCCCTCTACCTCAGGGTAGGAGGGGACACGGTCGTCACCCATGCTGGGTAAGGGCGAGATGCAGGTGAGCTACTCAATAGAGCACCATCCTATCCCTTTCAGTAGGGATAGGAGTAAATATCCACCACTTCCTCCAACAAGGGGGAGGAAGTGGATGCCAACTTGAGACAACCCATCATTTTATGATTGTCTCTTGCAAACAGGAACAAGTTCTTGCTTGCTGGTACGAAGAGATACGCTTGCCTCTCTCTTAGTACTTGGCCCAGAGGTCTGACCATTGATCCTGCGGTGCACACCCCGATCAATCGGACAGAGGTTTGGATCCCTCCCTTGCTCTTACGACCAGGGAGGCACTCCAGGGTTGGACGAACACCAGTCTGTTCACCAAAAAGACTCAGATTCCCCCCACCAAGAAGTGAGTCTTCCTATTGTTAAAGGACCGAGGGTTTGTATTACGTATCGGAACAAATGAACAATTTGTCGAAAATTGCATTTTTTCCTAAACTATACAAAAAAACCTGAGGTCCTTTACTATAGTCCCACCTCATGCCACCCCCTCACTCTGCAACTTTTTGCATGGGCCTAAAGCAAAAGTGATTCTTCACCTCTCGGAGCGCGCGGGGCGCGCACGATCGGACAAGCAGTTAACTACCGTTCTCTCTTGTTCGAAGCTTACGACCGTCCAGCTGCCGCTAGTTACCTTCCTATTGTTAAAGGACCTCAGGTTTGTATAGTTAGGAAAAATGCCAATTTTCGAACAAAATTCGTCAATTTTGATGTCTAGGCCCGTCCCTTACGACGCTCCTGATTGGTTGTTGATAAGCCAATCATGGCTGGAAACTCAGTCTCTTGAGAGAGTTCACATGGACAGGGTGTATGTTCCACCTCTCCTGAGGTATATGTTTGAAAGATGTGTCCCGCAGGAGCGATGGAACATACATCCTGCCTATGTGAACTCTCTCGAGAGAGAGACAGAGTTTCCAGCCCTGCAATTGGCTTATCAACAGCCTATCAGGAGTGTCGTAAGGGAGGGGCCTAGACATCAAATGCATGGTTAATGTGAATCTACTATAGCAGTGGCACTGAAAAAGGTTGAGCAGTGTAAAGAGTAAGAAGGCCACCACTTGGCTCACTATACTATTTTTGATGCAGATTACAATGTTGGAGCTGTTTGCTTATTGTATACTGGACTAGGTTTTACATATGTTTGTTCCGATACGGTATACAAACCTTCAGTCCTTTACAATAGGAAGGTACTTAGCGGCAGCTGAACCGGTCGTAAGCTTTCGAACAAGGGGTTCGGTAGTTAACTACTTGTCTGGCAGTTAGCGGTACGCTCAACTGCGAGGCAATAAGTCACTTTGCTTTCGGCCGCGCTCGTGGATGGACTTGCTGCTCTTCGTCTCTCTGCCCGCTTCTGTCGTATGCTTGGTTTTCTTCACTGTGTGAAGACTTTTTTGCTTTTTCTTTTACTTGTGTGTGTTTGCAAGTACAAAAGTAAGTGCGTGTCTTTTGGTTTTCATTTTATTATGGAAATTATGCAACAAGAGCCGGAGAAACCCCCTCGCCCCCCCATCAACTGTAGACTATGCCCGGGTATTGGGGGCCGTAAGTGTGGGGCTTTCCGCTCTTCTGTGGAGGTAGATCCTCATGATTTTTGTGTTCGGTGTAGAGGGCGTGAATGCTCTCACACTGAGACTTGTGACACATATTTTTTGGTCGGAGGTGCGGTAGGAGCGCTACGGGGGGAGGAAGAAGCCGCTGAAGCCGGTTAAGGAGTCGGAGGAGGACTCCCCGGCTACGCCCTTGGTTACCGATTTGTCTTCCTCCTTTCTCCCTCTGGCTCAGCTCCCTCGTATGGCTCCTTCCCCTTCGGGGGAGGTTTCTTGCTCGCTCTCCTCCCTCGATCAGTCGAGTGTAGAGGAGGGGGCGAGATACCCTGACATCCAGCTGTACTCGGGGTCCTCCGTTTGCTCGGGCTGGAACTATCCCCCCCGTGCGAGGGGGGACCCCCCCACTAATCTACCCAACTTCTCCTCCCTCAGACTTGCTGACCACGGGCGATGGTTTCGGTAGGGCCTGGTACTCGCTGGGGCTGCAAGGGACACCGAGTTCAGGGGCTGCTTAGTCATCTGGCGAGACGGGCTACGCCGGTTACGCATGGGCTTACCACCACAACTACCACGATGGTGTCCACGCCGGGCTACGCTGCTCTGCCTCACCTGGTATATACGCAGCACGTAGCCATGGTGACCCTGACAGCCGCTGTGCAGGCTCCGCTGCCTGAGGTTTCCTTGCCCGTTGCTACGCCGCCTCCTGGTTTTCCCGCTCCTGCCACAGCCCCGGACTTCCGGTGTCCCAAGAGCTCGCCGCTAGACCTACCTCCTGTGCAGAGGATGCTGCCGGTTCCTGCCCCGCCTCCTGTTCCTGATTTCGTTGCCACTCCAGCCTTGGTACCAGTTCCTGCCGCTGTCGTTCCTGCCTGTGGTGTTGCTGCTCCCACCCCAGGTCCTTCCGGACAGGTGCTGTCGGGCCCTGTTGCTTCGGCAACTGCCCCGGCTCCGTCCTGGATGGAAGACCTGACGGTGGTGCTGAGGAAGCTGACGAAGAGGAAGAGGAAGATGAGGAAGGTGTCGTCTTCATCGTCTTTTTCGTCGTCGTCGCCTGCCACTGCTTCCCCTTCAACTTCTAAGGCCCCCAAGCCGAAGAAGAAGAAGGCTTCCTCCTCCCCCCCTAAGAAGTCTCATGCCGAGACTTCTAAGGGCCCGTCCCGCTCCGGTGGGACGGTTGGGACTTCCGTCGGTTCTCCTGTTCCTTCGGGAACAGGGCCCGTCTCTCCTTCCGCAAGGAAGAAGAAGACGGGGACCGAAGGAGTGTCGGCTAGCACCGGCACCTCCTCACCTGGCGCCAGAGGTTCTGCCTCAGCACCAGGTACCATCTCGGCCTCTCGTTTGCGAGAGTCACCGAGTCTTCGCACTCCCTCCCCTGAGATGCTTCTCTTCTCGGACGCATCGACCAAGGGATGGGGCGCTCACCTGGAGGAGTTGCTGATTGCAGGTGTGTGGGACCATCGCGACAAGCACCTTCACATCAACGTCTTGGAGCTCAAGGCAGCGTTCCTCGCTCTCCAAGAGTTCCGGGACCGTCTGGTGGGACACTCAGTGGTGTTGATGTGTGACAACACAGTAGTGGCATATGTTAACAAGCAGCGGGGCCTAGTGTCCCTCCCGCTGCACCAGTTGACGCTGCAGGTGCACAAGTGGGCCGCGGCACACTGAATAGAGTTGTTGGCTCGCTACATTCCAGGCAAGAGGAATGTGGTAGCCGACAAGCTCAGTCGTTGGGATCAGGTGATAGGAACCGAGTGGTCCCTTCATCCAGACGTGGCGGAAAGGCTCTTCAACCTGTGGGGGCGCCCAGTCGTGGATCTATTCGCCACCCGGCACAACAGAAAAACTCCCAGGTTTTTCTACTCGATTGTGCGGACCCATGGCCAGACCGCACGAGGACAACTTCTTCAGAGCAACCGTGGGACAAAACCGTGTTCGTCTACGCCTTTCCCCCGTTCTGTCTGATTCGCAAAGTGATCAGCAGGGCGCTGATCACTGCGAACCTTCGGATGATCCTGGTGGCGCCCAAACGACCTCAAGCCTTTTGGTATCTGGACCTGCTGGCTCTGCTTGCCGGAGCGCCGAGAGAGATTCCCCCTGGCACAACCTCCTGTGCCAGCCACACATAGAACGGTACCACCGATCCGTCGAGTCCCTGTGTCTTCATGGCTGGCTTCTATCCACCATCTCTTGCGAGCAAGAGACTTTTCTCGCAGCGCAGCGACAGAGATGGCCGGATACCTTAGACAATCCTCTGCGGTTGTCTACCGGGGGAAGTGATCCGTCTTCAGCAGGTAGCGGATTTCCTCGTCTTCCTTCGCCGAGAGAAGCTCCTCTCTGTCTCCGCAGTTAAGGGCTACAGAGCTGCCCTGGCCTTAGTCCTTAAACTGCGAGGTGTGGATATCTACTCTTCTTTCGAGATCTCCCTCCTGATGAAGAGCTTTGAGAGGTCTTGCCCACCCAGGGCACTCAGGCCCCCGGGATGGGATGTGACTCTCGTCCTTAGGAATTTGACTCGCAGACCCTTTGAGCCACTCCGAGAGTTGTCAGACAGGGATCTAACCCTCAAGACCCTATTCTTGCTGGCCCTGGCATTGGCGAAGAGAGTAGGCGAACTTCATGGTCTTTCCTTCAACGTTAAGCATTCCAGGGGATGGGGATCCGTGACGCTCAATTTTGTCTCGAACTTCGTAGCGAAGACTCAGAATCCTTCGGTCCCTGACGACCGGTTCAAGTCCTTCACGATTTCACCGATAATGATGTGGATGAGATGCTGCTTTGTTCTGTGAGGGCGCTACGGCGCCATCTGAAGAGAACTCGGCACCTCAGGCCTGAGTGTAGACGCCTCTTCGTTAGCACCTGGGTTACCAAGAAAGAAGTTTCCAAGAACACTTTCTTTCTGGCTGCGTGAGGTGATCAGGAGGGCTTACGAGACAGCTGGCAGTGACGACATCCGTACCCTTCATCTGAGAGCCCACGAAGTCAGAGGTATTGTCCAAGCCTTGCGTTTCGCAAGAACTTCTCCGTGGCGCAGGTTCTGAAGGCAGGGGTTTGGGCCAACCAGACCACCTTCACTTCCTTCTACCTTCGGGATATCACCCACAGGTCCTTGGACACCTTTTCCTTGGGACCCATGGTGGCTGCTCAACTAGTTGCGTAGTCTACCCAGCACCCGAGCGGACAGAACAGCATCGTTTCCTTGTGTGACTGTATGTATGGACGAGTGAAAGAGAGTGTGACTGGCTTCTCTTCCTCCTTCATTCTTCCCTCTACCTGTGGGCAGAGGGCCGCGGTCGTCACTACGCTGAACAGGAGGCCGATGCAGGTAAGCTACACAACCGAGCCCCATTCTATCCCTTTCAGTAGGGATAGAAGTGTTTATCCACCACTCCCCAACAAGGGGGGGAGTGGAAGCCAACAAGAGACAAACCCATAACTTTACTTTGGCTCTTGAAGTAGGAACTAGTTCTTGCTATTGCTAATGATAAGAGGTATGCTTGCCTCCCTCTTATAATTTGGTCCAGAAGTCTGACCCTTGTTCAAAAGCTTACGACCGGTTCAGCTGCCACTAAGTACCTTCCTATTGTAAAGGACCTCAGGTTTGTATAGTTAGGAAAAATACAATTTTCGACAAATTGTTATTTTTTGCTATCATTCATTTTATTTAGATTTTGGTTGATGATAGTCAAGTGATACAGTGTTTTAATCTCAGTCTGCAGTTCCTGTTGTGTCAACATGTAGTTTAGTTCACATGGAGTATCCTAGCCCTCAGAATACATAGCATATACTTTTATACACTTGTATCAGCTGACATTCAATATTTTTATATTATTGTTTCATAAAAGTATGAATGAATAACTTCCTAGGTGACTTATTATTCATTAGCTAGATTCTCTGATGTTTGACTGCACATGTAATAATGTTTCTCTTATGTCAGTATCTTAAATTATTGGCCATTTCGTACTTTTGGTTTTACTATTTTCTAAACTTGGGAATAAAAGTCATACCTTCTTATATTATTTCTCTTGTTCCCCTTTCCCAGGGTTCCTACCCCTTGCTGTGGACAAAAGGCTACAATCAAAACAGTTTTGCTGGTGTAGGTAAATTAGATAAGTATATAACTTTAGTCATTAAATGCCAGCTTGCTTGAATGTAATTTCGATCACTCTTGGAACATGAATGAAAGTGATATTACATGGCATGCCCTCTCATCACAATTCTAGTATCTGGTGAGGTCGAATAATTTGAGACTGGGTCCTCACTGTTAAACCTAAACTATGAAGCACAAAGTGTCAAGTATCAGTTCAGGTTAATGTAACAATGGTCTCTCTTGGTGGGTCCCTTTGCTGGGAAGGAGACATTAGAATGTATATGGACAGATAGGTCTTCCAATCAGTGTTTGACAGGACCTGTCTAGTGGTTTCCCTCATAAACAAAAAGTTGATTGATAGAGTTGCTTTGCTCTGTCTCCATGAACTCAACAATAAATCACGCAATGTGGTTCGTCATTTTTCTTTTAAACAGTGTATGTTAATAGTAATTTTTTTTGTATACAAGATTATATTATAGTCTTGTTTACAATACTTTTTATTTATTTTTTTTTTTCTTCGTAAATATGCTGATGTCTCAATTGTTAAGTTTATTTTTTTTTTATCTTTTTTAATTTATTTGAACTTATCAGCTCTCTGTTGTTATTTTTTTTCATGTTTGATATATATATATATATATATATATATATATATATATATATATATATATATATATATATATATATATAGATATAGAATATTTATATACGTATATACAACAGATATATATATATTAGTATATATATATATATATATATATATATAAATATATATATATATATATATATATATATATATATATATATATATATATCACACATATATATATGTAATATATATATATATATATATATATTTATATATATATGATAACTTGATCACGAAGTATATAAAATGTGATGCTATGTATAAATAAAGGTTTTTGCCACAAAGGAAAAAATGAAAAAGTGAGATAGCCGAGTACTTTCGGTCCTGTTCAGACCCTTTACTAAGGGTCTGAACAGGACCGAAAGTACTCGGCTATCTCGCTTTTTCATTTTTTCCTTCGTGGCAAAAAAACCTTTATATATATATATATATATATCTATATCTATATCTATACATGCACACACACACACACACACACACACATATATATATATATATATATATTATATATATATATATATATATATATATATATATATAATATATATATATATATAATATATATATATATATATATATATATATATATATATATATATATATAAATATATATATATATATATAATATATATATATAATTATTTGCAGGACATCAAAATGAAAGGGTCAAAATATCGATGGCAAAATCATTTATAAATATAATGGCATCATATACATTTTCCAAAATGAAGATGATGGCATAAGACATCTTATAGTAATAAATATATATGTATATCTATATATTCACATGTCATATATGTTCACTAAAGTTCATATTTTTTTCCCAATCGGCTCCTTCAAAATTACTGATTTGTTTTCATTGAAGCAAGAAAATGCTTTTTGATTTGTTAAAGACATGGTAAATACATCATTAAATACATTTGATACGTTGTTACAGTAAATACGCTTGAAAACGTTACAACGTGTCACATTATTTTTTACGATTTGAATTTCTCCTTCTTCTTCTTCTCCTCTGTCATCCGACCAATCAACGGATTGTCCTCCACTGTCGTTGACCATCACCCAGGTTCACCCGCTGGATCACCTGGATGACGATACGCCTCTGCAAAAGGAAAAAAAAGGTGAACCGTTTGTTTACTTATATATGGACACACACAGGCAGACACACATTCTTTCAACATTAGATTTGTGACGCAAGAGGAATAGTAGACACTACATACAAAACAATTTATAGTTACCCTGGGTATCTTCCAGAACGGCGGGATATCTGAAATTAGAAAGAAAAAGACCATGTCAACAGTAACCAAATAAGCTCGGTTCAGAATATTTTTCCTCAGTTAATTCTTTTGGAATCATTTGAAACCACACTGCCATTCCGACTACTCACCCGTCACTTGGGCGATCTCCTTGATGTTTTCGTCGATGCCTTGGGATTCCTGTTCCAGTTCGCTGACAGAGGAGTTCAGGCCGTACACCAGCACAGTGGCAGTTTCGTTCGCCATGCGAGCCAGGGCGGCCACGTTGTTTTGGCTCAGGTCGTAGCCCAGTCCCTCGGCTAAATGCGTGAATTCTGCCAGGAGATTGATCATGCACGCGAGGCTCTCGAGGGACCCGTATTCAAGGGTGTCGTTCACATCCCTCAGCAGGATAGCGGCGACCTTGTCCGGATGACCACTCAGAGAGTTATTTCCGTTCATGTTGCAGTAAGGTTCCAGCTTCAGGAAATCAGCAGAGTCGTTGGTGTGAATTTGAAACTCGGGATGAGTGTCCCTCTTGTGTCTTCTGCCATTCTTCATGAGCAATGCTAGGGCGTGCAGTCTTTTGCTCATCTGGATGGCCCTCAGGAGCAACTGTAACCGGCTGAGTTTCTCCTGCTTCTGTCGCTCTAATTCAGCCTTCTTTGCAACTAGTTCATCAATTGAGCTCGCTGTTGTTGGAGCTTCAGGAGCTTTAGTGGTTGGGGGAGCTATAGTGGTCACAGGGGCTCTTATAGTAGTGGGAGCTATAGTGGTCGTAGGAGCTCTAGTGGTCGTGTGAGCAACCGTTGTTGGTCCTGCAGGGGTAGTTGTGGGTGGCTGTCCTGCTGGAGTTGTTGTAGGTCCTGCAGGGGTAGTTGTGGGTGGCTGTCCTGCTGGAGTGGTGGTTGGTCCTGCAGGGGTAGTTGTGGGTGGCTGTCCTGCTGGAGTGGTGGTTGGTCCTGCAGGGGGAGTTGTGGGTGGCTGTCCTGCTGGAGTGGTGGTTGGTCCTGCATGGGTAGTTGTGGGTGGCTGTCCTGTTGGAGTGGTGGTTGGTCCTGCATGGGTAGTTGTGGGTGGCTGTCCTGCTGGAGTGGTGGTTGGTCCTGCAGGGGTAGTTGTGGGTGGCTGTCCTGCTGGAGTCGTTGTTGGTCCTGCAGGGGTAGTTTGTGGGTGCTGTCCTGGCGGGATGGTGGTTGGTCTGCAGGGGGTAGTTGTGGGTGGCTGTCCTGCTGGAGTGGTGGTTAGTCCTGCAGGGGTAGTTGTGGGTGGTTGTCCTTGCTAGAAGTTGTGGGGTTGGTCTGCAAGGGGTAGTTGTTTGGTGCTGTCTGCGGAGTGTGTGGTTTGTTCTGCAGGGGTAGTTGTGGGTGCTGTCCTGCTGGAGTGGGTTGTTGGTCCTGCAGGGGTGTTTTGTGGGGTGGCTGTCGCTGAGTTTGTTTGTAGTCCTGCAGGGGTAGTTGTGGGTGGCTGTCCTGCTGGAGTGGTGGTTGGTCCTGCAGGGGTAGTTGTGGGTGGCTGTCCTGCTGGAGTCGTTGTAGGTCCTGCAGGGGTAGTTGTGGGTGGCTGTCCTGCTGGAGGGTGGTGTGGGTCTGCAGGGGTAGTTGTGGGTGGCTGTCCTGCTGGAGTGGTGGTTGGTTCCTAACCGGGGGTAGTGTGGGTGGCTGTCCCTGCTGGAGTGTTGTGGTCCTGCAGGGGTATGTGGGTGGGCTGTCCTGCTGGAGTGGTTGGTTGGTCCTGCAGGGGTAGTTGTGGGTGGCTGTCCTGCTGGAGTGGTGGTTGGTCCTGCAGGGGTAGTTGTGGGTGGCTGTCCTGCTGGAGTGGTGGTTGGTCCTGCAGGGGTAGTTGTGGGTGGCTGTCCTGCTGAGTGGTGGTTGGTCTGCAGGGGTAGTTGTGGGTGGCTGTCCTGCTGGAGTGGTGGTTGGTCCTGCAGGGGTAGTTGTGGGTGGCTGTCCTGCTGGAGTTGTTGTAGGTCCTGCAGGGGTAGTTGTGGGTGGGCTTGGTTCCGGCTGGAGTTGGTTGGTAGGTCCTGGCAGGGATAGGTTTGGTAGGGTGGCCTGTCCTGGGGTTGTTGTAGGGGTCCTGCAGGGGTAGTTGTGGGTGGCTGTCCTGCTGGAGTGGTGGTTGGTCCTTTTTTTTTTTTGCAGGGGTTAGTTGTTGGTGTGCTTCCTGCTGGAGGTTGTTTGTAGGTTCCTGCAGGGGTAGTTGTGGGGGTGTCTGTCCTGCTGGAGTGGTGGTCTGGTCCTCAGGGGTAGGTTGGTGGTGCCTGTTCCTGCTGGAGGGGTTGTTGTAAGGTTCCTGCCAGGGTAGGGGTTGGTGGGTGGCTGTCCTGCATTAGGAGTCGTTGTTGGCCCTGCAAGGGGAGTTGATGGGTGCTGTCCTGCGGGGAGGTGGTGGTTGTCCTGCCAGGGGTAGTTTTTTGTGGGTGGGCTGTCCTGCTGGAAGTTCGTTGGTAGGTTCCTTGCAAGGGTGTGTGGGTGGCTGTCCTGCTGGAGGTCTGTTGTAGTCCTTGCAGGGGTGGGTGGTGGAATGGCTGTCCTTGCTAGGAGTGGTGGTGGTTGGTCCTTGCACGGGGTAGTTTGGGAGTGGCTGTCCTGCTGGAGTGGTGGTTGGTCCTGCAGGGGTAGTTGTGGGTGGCTGTCCTGCTGGAGTGGTGGTTGGTCCTGCAGGGGTAGTTGTGGTGGCTGGTTCTGCTGGGTGGTCGCGCTTGTCCTGCAGGGGTAGTTGGTGGGTGGCTTGGTCTCACTGCTGGAGTGGTAGGTTGGTTCCCTGCAGGGGTCTTTTTGTGGGTGGCTGTCCGCTGGAGGTTGTTGTAGGTCGCTGCAGGGTAGGGTTTGGTGGGTGCTGTCCTGCTGGAGGGTGGTTGGTCCTTCAAGGGTAGTTGTGGGTGCTGTTCACTGGCTGAGTGGTGGTTGTCCTGCAGGGGTAGTTGTGGGTGGCTTGTCCTGCTGGAGTTGGTGGATTGGTCCTAGCAGGGGTAAAAAAGGGTTGTGGGTGGCTGTCTGCTGGAGTTGTTGGGTAGGTCCCTGCAGGGGTATGTTGTTGGTGGCCTGTCCTGGCTGGAGTTGTTTAGTCTGCAGGGGTTAGTTTGGTGGGGTGGTCCTGTCTGCTGGAGGGGTTGTTGTAGGTTCTGGGCAGGGGTAGTTTGGTGGGTGCCTGTCCTGCTGGAGTGGTGGTTGGTCCTGGCAGGGGTTTTGTGTTTTGGTGGCTGTTCCTGGCTGGAGTGGTATTGTCCTGCAGGGGTTAGTTTTGGGTTGGGCTGGTCCTGTGAGTTGTTGTGGTCCTGCAGGGTGGGAGTTGGTGGTTGGCTTGTCCTGCTGGAAGGGGTTGTTGTAGGTTCTGCAGGGTTAGGGTTGGTGGGTGGCTTGTCCTGCCTGGAGTGTGGGTTGGTCCTGCCGGGGTAGTTGTCGGGTTGGGCTTGGTCCTGCTGGAGGGGTGGTGGTTTGGTCCTGCAGGGGGTTAAGTTGGGTGGGTGGCTGTCCTGCTGAGTGGTGATTGGTCCTTGGCCGGGGTAGTTGTGGGTGGCTGTCCTGCTTGGAGTTGGGATTGTCCTGCATGGGGTTAAGTTGTTGGGTGGCTGTCCTGCTGGAGTGTGATTGGTCCTGCAGGGGTAGGTTGTGGGTGGCCTTGTCCTGCTGGAAGTGGTGAATTGTCCTGCAGGGGTTAGTTGTTGGGTGGCCTTGTCTGCTGGGTGTGGTTGGTCCTGCAAGGGGGTAGTTTGTGGGTGGCTGTCCTGCTGGAGTTGGTGGTTTGGTCCCCTGCAGGGGTAAGTTTTGTGGGTGGCTGTCCTGCGGAGTGGGTTTAGGTTCCCTGCAGTTGGTAGGTTGTGGGTGCCTGTCCTGCTGGAAGGGTGGTGGTTGGTCCTGCCGGGTGTGAGTTTTTGGTGGGCTGGTCCTGCTGGAGTTTGTTGTAGGTCCTGGCAGGGGGTATGGTGTGGGTGGCTGTCCTGCTGGAGTGGTGGTTGGTCCTGCAGGGGTTGTTGTGGGTGGCTGTCCTGCTGGAGTGGTGGTTGGTCCTCAGGGTGTTGTGGGTGCTGTCCCCTGCTGTAGTGGTGGTTGGTGCCTGCAGTGGTATTGTGGGTGGCTGTTCCTGCTGGAGTTTGTTGTAGGTCCTTCAGGGGTAGTTAGATGTTGGTGGCTGTCCTGCTGGAGTGGTTGGTTAGGATCCTGCAGGGGTAGTTGTGGGTGGCTGGTCCTGTCCTGGAGTGGTGGTTTGGTCTGCAAGGGGGTAAGTGTGGTGGCTGTTCCTGCTGGAGTGGGTGGTGGGTCCCTGCAGGGGGTAGTTGTGGGTGGCATTGTCCTGCTGGAGTGGGTTGGTTGGTCTGGCAGGGGTAGTTGTGGGTGGGCGTTTTCCCTGCTTGGAGGTGGTGGTTGGTCCCTGCAGGGGATAAGATTGTGGGTGGCTGTCCCTGCCTTGGAGTGGTGGTTGGTCCTGCAGGGGGTAGATTGTGGGTGGCTGTCCTGCTGGGAGTCGGTTGGGATAGGTCCTGCCTGGGGTAGTTGTGGGTTGGCTGTCCTGCTGGAGCTGGTGGTTTGGTCCTGCAGGGGGTAGATGTGGGTGGCTGTCCTGGCTTGGAAGTGGTGGGTTTGGTCCTGCAGGGGTAGTTGGTGGGTGGCTTGTCCCTGCTGGAGTGGTGGTTGGTCCTGGCAAGGGGTTATTTTGTGGGTGGCCTTGTCCTGCTGGAGGGGTTCGTTGTTTTCCTGCAGGGTAGTTGTGGGATGGGCCTGTCCATTGTTGGGAGTTGGTTGGTTAGGGTCCTGCAAGGGGTAGGATGTGTGGTGGCTGTCCTGCTGGATTGGTTGGTGGTCCTGCTGCAGGGGTAGGTTGGTTGGGTGGCCTGTCCTGCTGAGGTTGGTTGTAAGGTCCTGCAGGGGTAGGGTTTGGGTTGCTGTCCTGCTGGAGGTGGTGGTTGGTCCCTGCAGGGGTTAGAATGTGGGTGGCTGGTCCTGCTGGAGTTGGTTGGTTTAGGTCCTGCAGGGGTAGTTGTGGGTGGCTGTCCCCTGTCCTGGAGTTTTTGTAGGTTCTGGCCAGGGGTAGGTTGGTTGGATGTCTGCCTGGGCTTGGAGTTGTTGGGTAGGTCCTGTCCAGGGTAGTTGGTGGTGGCTTGTCCCTCTGGAGTGGTGGTTTGGTCCTGCGGGGTAGGGGTTGTGGGTGGCTGTCCTGCTTGGAGTTGTTGGGTGGTCCTGCGGGGGTAGTTTGTTGGGTGGCTGTCCCTGCTGGCAGTTGGTTGGTTAGGTGCCTGCAGGGGTAGATGTGGGGTGGCTGGTCCTGCTGGAGTGGTGGTTGGTCCTGGCGGGTAGGTTTTGGTTGGGTGCCTGTCCTGGCTGGAGTAGGTTGGTTTGGGATCCTGGCGGGTAGTTGGGGTGGCTGTCCTGGCTGGAGTGGTGGTTGGTCCCCTGCCAGGGGTTAGATTGTGGGGTGGCTGTCCTGCTGGAGGGTGGTTGGTGGTCCCTGCCAGGGGTGTTTGTGGTGGACTTGGCCCCTGCTGGAGGGGTCGTTGTTTGGTCCTGCAGGTTGTAATGGGTGGGGGTTTGTCTGTCCCTGCTGGAGTGGTGGTTTGGTCCTGTCAGGGGTAAAGTTGTTGGGTGGCTGTCCTGCCTGGAGTCGGTTGTTGGTTCTGCAGGGGTAGTTCGTGGGTGGGCTGTCCTGCTTGGAGTTGGTTGGCTTAGGTCCTGCAGGGGTAGTTGGTGGGTGGTCCTGTTCCCTGCTGGAGGGTTGGTTGGTAGGTCCTGCAGGGGTTAGTTTGTGTGGGTGGCTGTCCTGCTGGAGTGGTTTGGTTGAGGTCCTGCAGGGGTAGTTTGTGGGTTGGCTGTCCTGCTGGAGTGGTGGTTGGTCCTGCAATGGGGCTAGTTGTGGGTGGCTTGTCCTGCTGGGAGTTGTTGTTGGTCCCTGCAGGGTATTGTGGGGTTGCTGTCCTGCTGGAGGGTGGTGGTTGGTCCCTGGCAGGGGTAGATTGTGGGTGGCTGTCCCTGCTGGAGTTGGTTGGTTTGGTTCCTGCAGGGAACTTCCTGGGTGGCTGTCCTCTGAGGTGGTGGTTGTCCTGCGGGGTAGAATTGTGGGTGGCCTGTCCTGCTGGAATGGTTGTTGGTCCTGCAGGGGTAGTTGTGGGTGGCCTGGTCCTGGGGCTGGATGGGTTTGGTTTTGGGTCCCTGGCAGGGGTATATGTGGGGTGGCCCTGTCCTGGCTGGAGTGGGGTGGTTGGTCCTGCAATGGGGTTAGTTTTTGGGGGGGTGGGTGGCTGTCCTGCTGGAGTTGGTTGGTTTTGGGTCCTGCCAGGGGCGGTAGATTGTGGTGTGGCTGTCCTGCTGGAGTGTTTGGTTGTGGTCCTGCAGGGGTATCTTGTGGGTTTGGCTGTCCTGCCTGGGAGTGGGGTGGTTTTGGTCCCTGCAGGGGTAAGGAATGTGGGTTGGGCTGTTCCTGCTGGAGTGGTCGGTTTGGTCCTGCATGTGGGTATTTGTGGGTGGCTGTCCTGCTGGAGTTGGTGGTTTGTTCCTGCAGGGGTATATTGTGGGTGGGCTGTTCCTGCTGGAGTGGTGGTTGGTCCTGCAGGGGTAGTTTGATGGGTGGCTGTCCTGCTGGATTGGTGTTGGTACCTGGCAGGGGTACTTGGTGGTTGGCTTGTCCCTGGCTGGGGAGGGGTGGTGTTTGGTCCTGCAGGGTACTTGTGGGTGGGCTGTTCCTGGCCTGGATCTGGTGGTTGGGTCCTGCAGGGGTACTTGTGTTGGCTGTCGCCTGCTGGATTTGGTGGCTTGGTCCTGCATGGGTAAGATGTGGGTGGCTGGTCCTGCTGGAGTGGTTGGTTGGTCCTGCAGGGGTTAGTTGTGGGTGGCTGTCCCTGCTGGAGTTGGTTGTTAGGTCCCTGCAGGGGTTAGATTGGTGGGTGGGCTGTCCTGCTGGAGTTGGTTGGTTTGGTGCCTAGCAGGGTAGTTGTGTGTTGGCCTGTCCTGCTGGAGGGGTGGTGGTTGGTTCCTGCAAGTTGTACTTGGTGGGTGGCTGGTCCTTGCTGGAGTGGTGGTTGATCCTGAAGGGGGTAGTTGGGGGGTGGGCTTTCCTGCTGGAGTGGTGGTTCGTCTGCAAGGGTAGTTGTGGGTGGGCTGTCCTGCTGGAGTGGTGGTTGGTCCTGCAGGGGTAGTTGTGGGTGGCTGTCCTGCTGGAGGGGTGGTGGTTGGTTTCTGCAGGGCGTTAGATGGGGTGGGTGGCTGTCCATGCTGGAAGTGGTGGTTGGTTCCTGGCCAGGGCAGGGGTACTTGTGGGGGCTGGTCCTGATGGAGTGGTGGTTGGTCCTGCAGGTTAGGTGTGGGTGGTGTCCTGCTGGAGGTGGTGGTTGGTCCTGCAGGGGTAAGTTGGGTGGGTGGCTGTCCTGCTGGAGTGTGTTGGTTAGGTCCTTGCAAGGGGTTAGATTGTGGGTGGGCCCTGTCCTGCTGGAGTGGTGGTGTTGGTCCTGCATGGGGTAGTTGTGGGTGGCTGGTCCTGATGGATGGTGGTTGGTCCCGCTTAGGGTAGGATGGTGGCGTTGTGCCTGTCCTGGCTGGAGTGGTGGTTGGTCATGAAGGAGGTTATTTGTGGAAGTGGCCTGTCCTGGGGCTGGAAGTGGTGGGTTGGTCCTGGCAGGGGTAGTGTGTGTGGCCTGTCCTGGATGGAGGTGGTTGGTTGGTTCCTGCAGGGGTTTAGGATTGTGGGTGGCTGTCATGCTGGAGTGGTGGTTGGTCTCAGGGGTAGATGTGGGTGGCGTTCTGCTGGAGGATGGTGGTTGGTCCTGCAGGGGTAGTTGTGGGGGTGGCTGGTACCTGCTGGCAGTTGGTTGGTTGGTCCTGCAGGGGTCCTGGGGTGGCTGTCCTGCTGGAGGGGTGGTGGTTGGTCCTGAGGGGTTACTGTGGGGGCTGGGTCTGCCTGGAGTGGGGTTGGTCCTGCAGAGGGTACTTGGCGGTTGCTCGTCCGGCTGGAGTGGTGGTTGGTCCTGCAAGGGGTAGATTGTGGGTGGCTGTTGGCCTGGGGTGGTGGTTGGTCCTGCAGGGGTAGTTGGTGGGTGGCTGTCCTGTGGAGTGGTCGGTTGGTCTGCAGGGGTAAGATGTGGGTGGCTGTCCTGCTGGAGTGGTGGTTGGTCCTGCAGGGGTAGTTGTGGGTGGCTGTCCTGCTGGAGTGGTGTTGGTCCTGCAGGGGTACTTTGGTGGTGGGTGGCTGTCCTGTGGAGTGTGGTTGGTCCTGCAGGGGGTAGATGGTGGGTGGCTTGGTTCCGGCTGGGTGGTGGTTGGTCCTGCAGGGTGTAGTTGTGGGTGGCTGTCCTGCTGGAGTCGGTTGGTTAGTCCTGGCAGGGTAGTTGGGGTGGGCTTGGGTCCTGTGGAGTGTGTGGTTGGTCCCGGCAGGGGTCGATTTGTGGGTGGCGTCATTGCTGAGGTGGGGGGTTGGTCAGGCAGGGGTACTTGTGGGGGGCTGGGGTCCTGCTGGAGTGGTGGTTGCGTCCGGCAGGGGTAGGATGGTGGGTGGCTGTCCCTGCTGGAGGTGGTGGTTTGGTCCTGGCAGGGGTAGGTTGTGGGTGGGCTGTCCTGTGGAGGTGTTGGTCCTGGCAAGGGGAGATGTGGGTGGCGGTGTCCTGGTGGAGTGGTGGTGGTCTGAGGGGTAGTTGGGGTGGGTGGCTGTCCTTGCTGGAAGGGTGGTTGGTTCTGCAGGGGTAGTTGTGGCCTGGCTGGTCCTGGGATGGAACGTGGTGGTTGGTCCTGGCAGGGGTTATTGTGGGGGGCCTGTCCTGGATGGAGTTGTTGTTAGGTTTCCGGCAGGGGTTGTTGTGGGTGGGCCTGACTGCTGGAGGGTGTTGTAGGTCCTGCCAGGGGTAGTTGTGGGTGGCTGTCCTGCTGGAGTGGTGGTTGGTCCTGCAGGGGTAGTTGTGGGTGGCTGTCCTGCTGGAGGGGTGGTTGGTCCTGCAGGGGTAGTTGTGGGTGGCTGTCCTGCTGGAGTGGTGGTTGGTCCTGCAGGGGTAGATTGTCCGGTGGCTGTCCTGCTGGGGTGGATGTTCAGGTGGGTTAGGCGAACATTCACCTGCAGGGGTAGTTGTGGGCCTATGGACACTGTCCTGCTGAGTGGTGGGTTCTGGTCCTGTAAGGGGTTAGTTTGTGGGTGGCTGTCCTTGCTGGTGAAGTCGGTTGGTTGGTTCCTGCAGGGGTAGATTGTGGGTGGCTTGTCCTGTGGAGGGGGGTGGTCCTGGCAGGGGACTTTGTGGGTGGCGTCCTGCTGGAGGGGTTGGTTGGTTCCTGCAGGGGTAGATTGTGGGTGGGCTGTTCCTGCTGGAAGTCGGCTTGGTTGGGGTTCCTGCAGGGGTAGTTTGCGGGTGGCTGTCCTTTGGGAGTGGTGGGTGGTCCTGCAGGGGATAGGATGGTGGGTTGGCTGTCCTGCTGGGAGTTGGGGTGGTTGGTCCTGCAGGGTATTTGTGGGTTGGCTTGTTCTGCTGGAGGTTGGTTGGGTTGAGGTCCTGCAGGGTTAGTTGTGGGGTGGCTGTCCTGCTGGAGTGTGGTTGGTCCTGCAGGGGTAGTTTGTGGGTGGCTGTCCTTGCTGGGGAGTTGGTGGTTGGTCCGCAGGGGTAGATGTGGTGGGCTGCATTGTCCTGCTGGAAGTGGTGGTTGGTCGGCAGGGGTAGTTGTGGGTGGCCTGTCCTGGGCTGGAGTGGGGTGGTTGGTCCTGCAGGGGTTAGATGGGGGTGGGTGGCTGTCCTCGGCTGGAAGTGGTGGTTGGTCCTGCAGGGGTCCGTTGTGGGTGGCTGTACTGGGGCTTGGAGTTGTTGGGTAGGTCCTGCAGGGGTTGTTGTCCGGGTGGCTGGTAGGTGCTGGGAGTTTTGTAGGTTCCTGCAGGGTAAAGATGTGGGGGCTGTCCTGCTGGAGTGGTGGTTGTCCTGCAGGGGGTTACTTGTGGGTGGCTTGTCCTGCTGGAGTTGGTTGGTTAGGTCCTGCAGGGTTGTTGTTGCGGTGGGGCTTGTACCTGCTGGAGTTCGTTGTAGGTCCTGGCAGGGGTAGTTGTGGGTGGCTGTCCCTGCTGGGAGTGGTGGTTGGTCCTGCAGGGGTAGGTTGGTTGGGTGGATGTACCTGCGGAGGGGTGGTGGTTTGTCCTGCCAGGGTAGTTGTGGGTGGCTGTCCTGCTGGAGTGGTTGGTTCCGGTCCTGCAGTGGTAGATGTGGGGGCCTGTCTGTGGAGGGGTGGTGGTTGGTCCTGCAGGGGGTAGATGTGGGTGGGCTGTCCTGCTGGGAGTGGTGGTTTGGTCCTGGCAGGGGTAGGTTGGTTGGGTGGCCTGTCCTGCTGGATTGGGGTGGGTTTGGTCCGGGCAGGGGTAGATTGGCGTGGCCTGTCCTGCTGGAGTTGGTTGGTGGGTCCTGCAGGGGTAGATGTGGGTGGCTGTACATGTGGGAGTGGTGGTTGGTCCTGCAGGGGTAGATGTGGGGTGCTGTCTGATGGGAGTGGTTCGGTTGTCCTGCTGGGAGGTCTTGGTGGGTTGGCCTGTCCTGCTGGAAGGGTGGTGGTTGTCCTGCCAGGGGTAGTTGTGGGTGGATGTCCTGCTGGAGGGGTGGTGTGGTCTGCAAGAAAGACCGGCGTTAGTTGGTGGGTGGCTGTCTAATGATGGGAGTGGGCCGGTAGGTCCTGCAGGGGTTAGTTCTGTGGCGTGCTGTCCTGATGGAGTGGGGTTGTCCATGCCAGGGGAGATGTGGGTGGCTAAGTTCCTGATGGGAGTGGTGGTTGGTCCTTGCAGGGGTAGTTGTGGGTGCTGTCCTGGCTGGAGTGGCGTGGTTGGTCCTGCAGGGTTTAGGATGTGGGGGTGGGGACCTGTCCTGCTGGAGGGGGTGGTGGTTGGTCATTGCAGGGGTTAGTGGGTGGGTGGCTGTCCATGCTGGAGTGGTGGTTGGTCCTGCAGGGGTAGGATGGTTGGGTGGCCCTGTTCCTGCTGAAGGGGTGGTGGTTGGTCCCTGCAGGGGTAGTGTGGGTGGCTTGTTCCTGGGCGGAGTTGGTGGTTGGTCCTGCAGGGGTAGATGTGGGTGGCCCTGTCCTGGCTGAGTTGGTTGGTTGGTCTCTGCCAGGGGAGTGTGGGTGGCCTGTCCTGCTGGAGGGGGGTTGGCCTTGCAGGGGTTAGATGGGTGGGTGGCTGTCCTGCCTGGAGTGGTGGTTGGTCCCTGCATGGGGTAGTTGTGGGGGCTTGTCTGGGCTGGAGGGTGGTGGTCCTGGCAGGGGTACCTTGTGGGTGGCTGGTCCTGCTGGACGTTGGTTGGTTGGTCTTGCAGGGGTAGAGTGTGGGTGGCCTGTCCTGCTGAGGGTGGTGGTTGGTCCCGCAGGGGTTTAGTTGGGTGGGTGGCTGTCTGCTGGAGTGGTGGTTGGTCCTGCAGGGTAGTGTGGGTGGCTGTCCTGCCTGGAAGTGGTGGTTGGTGCCTGCAGGGGTAAGATGTGGGTGGCCTTGTCCTGGGCTGGAGTGGTTGTTGGTCCTGCAGGGGTAGTTGTGGGTGGCCTGTCCTGGCTGGAGTTTTTGTTGGTGCTCCTGCAAGGGCGTAGATGTGGGTGGCCTGTCCTCTGCTGGAGGGTGGTGGTTGGTCTAGGCAGGGTTTTAGTTGGGCGGGTCGGCTGTCCTGCTGGAGTCGGTTGGTTGGTCCTGAAGGGGTAGTTGTGGGTGGCTGGTTCCTGCTGGAGGGGTGGTGGTGGGTCCTTGAAGGGGTATATGGGTGGGTGCTGGTTCCCTGCTGGTTTTTTTTCTTAGTGGTGGTTGGTCCTGCAGGGGTTAGTTTTTGGGTGGCTGTCTGCTGGAGGTGGTGGTTCCGGTCCTGCAGGGGAGGGGTAGATTGTGGGTGGCTGTCCTGCTGGAGTGGTGGTTGGCCTGCCAGGGGTAGATTGTGGGTGGCTGTCCTGCTGGACCGTGGTGGTCGGTCCTGGCAGGGTAGGTTGGTTGGGTGGCCTGTTCCTGCTGGAGGGGTGGTGGTTGGTCCTGCAGGGGCTTAGATGGTGGGTAGCTGTTCCTGCTGGAGTGGTGGTTGTCCTGGCAGGGGTTTAGATTGTGGGTGGACCTTGGTCCTGTGGAGTGGTGGTTGGTCCTGCAGGGGTTAGATTTGGGTGGGCTGGTCTGCTGGAGTGTTGTACCGTCGCTGGCAGGGGTAGGTTGGTTTGGGTGTTGCCGTCCTTGCTGGAGGGTGGTGGTTGGTCCTGCAGGGGTTAGTGGGGGGGCTGGTAATTGATGGAGTGGTGGTTGGTCTGCAGGGGTAGATGTGGGTGGCCTGTCCTGGCTGGATAGTGGTGGTTCGGTCCTGCAGGGTTTAGATTGTGGCCTCCTTAGCCTTTTTTTTTTTTCGTTTTTCCTTTGGCTGTCCTGCTGGAGGGGTGGTGGTTGGTCATTTGACAGGGGTAGGGTTGGGTGGGTGGCTGTCCTGCTGGAGTGGTGGTTGGTCCTGGCAGGGGGAGATGGTGGAGGTTGGCTGTCCTGCTGAAGGGTTGTTGTAGGTTCTGCAGGGGTAGGGTAGGTTGGGGTGGCCTGTCCTGCTTGGAGGGGTGGTTGGTCCTGCAGGGTAGGTTGGGTTGGGTGGCCCTGTCCTGCTGGAGGGGTGGTGGTTGAGGTCCTTGCAGGGGTTAGGGTTGGTGGGTGTCTGTACCCTGCCTGGAGCTGGTTGGTTGATTGGTCCTTGCAGGGGTAGATTGTGGGTGGTGGTGTCTGCTGGAGTTGTTGTAGGTCCTGCAGGGGTAGGTTGTGGGTGGCTGTCCTGCTGGAGGGTGGTTGGTTCCTGGCAGGGTTAGTTGTGGGTGGCCTGTCTGCGGAGGGGTGGTGGTTGGTCCTGCAGGGGTTAGAGTGGGGCTGGTCCTGATGGAGTGGTGTAGGTCCGCAGGGGTAGTTGTGGTGGCCTGGTCCTGCTGGAGTGGAGTGGTTGGTTCCTGCAGGGGTTAGGTTGTGGGTGCCTGCTCATGGGGCTGGAGTTGGTGGGTTGGTCCCTGCAGGGGTAGTTGTGGGTGGCGTCCTGTGGAGTGGGGTTCCGGTCCTGGCAGGGGGTTAAGATTGTGGGTGGGTCCTGCTGAGGTTGTGTAGGTCCTGCAGGGTGGTAAGAGTTTGGGTGGCTGGTCTGCTGGAGTGGTGGTTGGTCCTGCAGGGGTAGGTTGTGGGTGGCTGGTCTGCTGGAGTGGTGGTTGGTCCGGCAAGGGGTAGGATGTGGGTGGCGGTCTGCTGGGAAGTTGTTGTAGGTCCGCAGGGGTTGTTGTGGGTGGCTGGCTTGCTTGGAGTTGTTGTACGGGGGAGTCCTGCAGGGGTAGTTGTGGGGGCCGTTCCTGCTGGAGGTGGTGGTTGGTCCTGGCAGGGGTAGTTGTGGTAGTTGTGGGTGGCCTGTCCCTTGGCTGGAGTTGTTGGTTAGGTCCTGCCAGGGGTAGTTGTGGGTGGATGTCCTGCGGGAGTGGGTGGTTGGTCCTGCAGGGGTAGTGGTGGGTGGCCTGTCCTGGCTGGAGTTGGGGGTTGGTTCCTGCAGGGGTAGTTTTGGTGGCCTGTCCTGCCTGGAGGGTGGTGGTTGGTATCCGCAGGGGTTCGTTGGTGGGTGGCTGTCCTGCTGGAGTGGGGTTGGTCCTGGCAGGGGTAGGATGGTTGGTGGCCTTTGTCCTGCTGGAGGGGATTGTTGTAGGTCCTTGCCAGGGGATTGGGTTGGTGGGTGGCTGTACCTGCTGGAGTTTTGTTTGTAGGTCCTCGCCAGGGGTAGTTGTGGGTGGCTGTCCTGCCTGGAGTGGTGGTTGGTCCATGCAGGGGAGTGTGGGTGGCTGTCCTGCTGGAGGTTGTTGGGTAGGTCCTGCAGGGTAGTTGTGGGTGGCCTGTCCTGGCTGGAGGGTTGTTGGTTGGTCCTGCATGGGGTATTATGTGGCCGGTGGCTGTCCTGCTGGAGGGGTTGTTGTAGGTTCCTGCAGGGTGGTTGTTGTGGGTGGGGCTGTTCTGGCTGGACGTGGTTGTAGGTCCTTCGCATGGGTAGTTCGTTGGGTTGGCTGTCCTGCTGGAGGTGGTGGTGGTCCCTGCAGGGGGTAGTTGTGGGGTGGCCGGGGTGACCTGTCCTGTGGAGTTGTTTGTAGGTCCTGGCAGGGTAGTTGGTTGGGTGGCCATTGTCCGCTGGAGGGGTGGTGGTGGTCCTGCAGGGTTAGATTGGTGGGTGGCTTTCCTGCTGGGAGTTGTGTAGGTCCCGCCGGGGTAGTTGTGGGTGGCTGGTCCTGCTGGAAGTGGTGGTTGGTCTGCAGGGGTAGTTGGTGGGTGGACTGTCCTGCTGGAGTGGTGGTGGCCTGCAGGGGTTAGGATTGTGGGTTGCTGTCCTGCTGGATGGGGTTGTAGGTTCCTGAAGGGGTAGGGTTGGTGGGTGGCTGCCTGCCTGAAGGGTGGTTTGGTCCTGGCAGGGGTAGGTTGGGGTTGGCGTGTCCTGCGGGAGTGGTGGTGTCCTGCTAGGGGTGGTTGTGGGGTGCTGTCCTGCTGGAGTTTGGGGGTTGGGTCCTGGCAGGGGTTAGTTAGTGGGTGGCCTGTCCTGGCTGGAGTGGTGGTTTGGTCCTGCAGGGGTAGACTTTGTGGGGATGGCTGTCCATGACTGGAGTTTGTTGTAGGTCCATGCAGGGGTTGTTGTGGTGGCTGTCCTGCTGGAGTTGTTGGTAGGTCGCAGGGCGTTAGTTGTGGGTGGAGTCCATGTGGAGGTAGTGGTGGTTGGTCCTGGCAGGGTAGGTTGGTTGGGTGGCCTGTCCTGCTGGAGGGGTGTTGTAAGTTTCATGCAGGGGTAGGGTTGGTGGGTGGCTGTCCTGCTGGAGAGTGTGGTTGGTCCTGAGGGGTAGATGTCGGGTGGCTGTCCTGCTGGAGGTTGTTGTAGGCCTGCAGGGGTTGTGTGGTGGCTGTCTGCTGGAGGGGTTGTTGTAGGTTCCCTACAGGGTAGGGTTTTGGTGGGTTGTGGCTTGTCCCGCTGGAGTGGTGGTTGGTCCTGAGGTGGGTAGTTGTGGGTGCTCTGTTTCCTGATGGAGGTTGTTGAGGGTCCTGCAGGGGTATAGTTGGGTGGCGCGGCTGTCCTGCTGGAGTGGTGGTGGTCCTGCAGGGGTTAGTGGTGGGTGGCTGTCCTGCTGGGAGTGGTGGTTGGCGTCCCGCAGGGGTAGTTGTGGGTGGGATGTTCATGGGGCTGGAGTTCGTTGGGTTAGGTCCTGAGGGGTAGTGTGGGTGGCCTGTCCTGCGGATTCGTTGTAGGTCCTGCAGGGGTTAGTTGTGGGGGGCTGTAATGGCTGGAGTGGTGGTTGTCCTGCAGGGGTTAGGGGTTGTGGGGTGGCTGTCCTTGCTGGAAGTTGTTGGGTAGGTCCAGTGCCAGGGGTAGTTGTGGGTGGCCCTGTCTGGCTGGAGCGTTGGTAGGTTTCCTGGCAGGGGTAGTTGTGGGTGGCCTGTCCGGCTGGAGGGGTCGTTGTAGGTCCTGCAGGGCGTTAGTGGGTGGGTGTGTTGTTCCGCTGGAGTCCGTTGTAGGTCTTGCAGGGTTAGTTGTGGGGTGGGCTGTTCCTGCTGGAGGTGGTGGTTGGTCCCGCAGGGGGGTTGTGGGTGGCTGTCCTGCTGGAAGGGTCGTTGTTGGTCTGAGGGGTTAGTTGGGATGGGTGGCTGTCCTGCTCGGAGTCGGTGGTTTCCTGGAAGGGGGTAGGTTGTGGGTGGCCTGTCCTGCTGGAGGGCGTTGTTGGTCTGCAAGGGTTAGTTGGGTGGTGGCTGTCTGCTGGAGTTGGTGGTGGCCTGCAGGGTAGTTGTGGGTGCTGTTCCTGCTGGAGGTGGTGGTGGTCCTGAAGGGGTAGGGGTTGTGGGTGGCTTGGTCCTGGGAGTTGTTGGGTAGGTCCTGCAGGGGTATTGGTGGGTGCCGCTGTTCCTGGGCTGGGGAAGTTGTTGTAGTGCTGCAGGGGTTAGTTGTGGGTGGCTGTCCTGCTGGAGGTGGTAGTTGGTCCTGGCGGGGTAAGGGGTTTGTGGGTGGCTGTCCTGCTGGAGGGTTAGTTGGGCCTGGCAGGGGTAGGTTGTGGGTGGCCTGTCATGGCTGGGTGGTGGTGGTCCTGCAGGGGTAGGTTGGGTTGGTGTGGCCTGTCCTGCTCGGAGGGGTTGTTTGTAGGGCCTGGCAGGGGTAGTTGCTGGGTGGTGTCCTGGCTGAGTTGTTGTAGGTCCCTGCCAGGTTTAGTTGTGGTGGCTGTACCATGGATGGAGTGGTAGTTAGGTCCTGAAGGGTAGGGTTAGATGGTGGCTGTCTGCTGGAGTTGTTGGGTAGGTCCTTTGCCAGGGGTAGTTGATGCGGTGGCTGTCCTGCTGGAGTGGGTTGGTTAGGGGTTCCTGCAGGGGTAGTTGTGGGTGGCTGTCCTGCTGGAGTGGTGGTTGGTCCTGCAGGGGTAGTTGTGGGTGGCTGTCCTGCTGGAGTGGTTGTTGGTCCTGCAGGGGTGGTTGTGGGTGGCTGTCCTGCTGGAGTTGGGGTTGGGTCTGGAAGGGGTAGTTGTGGGTGGCTGTCCTGCTGGAGTGGTAGTTGGTCCTGCAGGGGTAGTTGTGGGTGGCTGTCCTGCTGGAGTGGTGGTTGGTCCTGCAGGGGTAGTTGTGGGTGGCTGTCCTGCTGGAGGGGTGGTTGTTGGTCCTGCATGGGGTTAGTTGGTTGGCGTGGCTGTCTGTGGAGTGGTTGTTGGTCCTGGCAGGTGGTAGGTTGTGGGTGGCTGTTCCTGCTGGAGGTGGTGGTTGGTCCTGCAGGGTAGTTCGTGGGTGGCTGTCTGCTGCGAGGGGTGGTGGGTTGGGCCTGAAGGGGTTTTAGTTGGGTGGGTGCTCTGGCTGGGAGTGGTTGTTGTCCTGAAGGGGTAGTTGTGGGAGGTGGCTGGTCCTGCTGGGACGTGGTTGGTTTGGTCCTGCAGGGGTAGTTGTGGGTCGGCTTTCCTGCTGGAGTGGTGGTTGGTACCTTGCAGGGGTAGGTTGTGGGTGGCGTCTGCTGGAAGTGGTTGTTGGTCCTGAAGGGGTTTAGTTGTGGGTGGGCTGTCCTGCGGGAGGTGGTTGTGGTCCTGCAGGGGTAGGGGTTGTGGGTGGCTGTCATGCTTGGAGTTGGTCGTGGTCCTCGAAGGGTAGTTGTGGGTGGCTGTCCTGCTGGAGTGGTGGTTGGTCCTGCAGGGGTAGTTGTGGGTGGCTGTCCTGCTGGAGTGGTGGTTGGTCCTGCAGGGGTAGTTGTGGGTGGCTGTCCTGCTGGAGTGGTTGTTGGTCCTGCAGGGGTAGTTGTGGGTGGCTGTCCTGCTGGAGTGGTTGTTGGTCCTGCAGGGGTAGTTGTGGGTGGCTGTCCTGCTGGAGTGGTGGTTGGTCCTGCAGGGGTAGTTGTGGGTGGCTGTCCTGCTGGAGTCGTTGTTGGTCCTGCAGGGGTAGTTGTGGGTGGCTGTCCTGCTGGAGTGGTGGTTGGTCCTGCAGGGGTAGTTGTGGGTGGCTGTCCTGCTGGAGTGGTGGTTGGTCCTGCAGGGGTAGTTGGTGGGTGGCTTGTCTGCTGGGAGTGGTGGTTGTCCTGCAGGGGTAGTTGTGGGTGGCTGTCCTGCTGGAGTGGTGGTTGGTCCTGCAGGTAGTTGTGGGTGGCTGTCCCTGCTGGAACGTGGGTAGTTGCCTGCAGGGGTAGTTGTGGGTGGCTGTCCTGCTGGAGTGGTGGTTGGTCCTGCAGGGGTAGTTGTGGGTGGCTGTCCTGCTGGAGTGGTGGTTGGTCCTGCAGGGGTAGTTGTGGGTGGCTGTCCTGCTGGAGTGGTAGTTGGTCCCTGCAGGGTAAAGTTTGTGGGGGTGGCTGTTCCTGCCTGGAGTGGTAGTTATGTCCTGAAGGGGTAGTTTGTGGTGGCTGTTCCCTGCTGGAGTGGTGGTTGGTCCTGCAGCGGTAGTTGTGGGTGGCTGTCCTGCTGGAGTGGTGGTTGGTCCTGCAGGGGTAAAGTTGTTGGGGCTGTCCCTGCTGGAGTCGTTGTAGGTCCTGCAGGGGTAGTTGTGGGTGGCTGTCCTGCTGGAGTGGTGGTTGGTCCTGCAGGGGTAGTTGTGGTGGTGTCCTGCGGACGTGGTAGTTGGTCCTGCAAGGGGTAGTTGGGTGGCTGTCCTGCTGGATGGTAAGTTGGTCCTGCAAGGGGTACGTTGTGGGTTGGCTGTCTGCTTGGAGTGGTGGTTGGTCCTGCAGGGGTAGTTGTGGGTGGCTGTCCTGCTGGAGTGGTGGTTGGTCCTGCAGGGGTAGTTGTGGGTGGCTGTCCTGCTGGAGTGGTAGTTGGTCCTGCAGGGGTAGTTGTGGGTGGCTGTCCTGCTGGAGTGGTGTTGGTCCTGCAGGGGTAGTTGTGGGTGGCTGTCCTGCTGGAGTGGTGGTTGGTCCTCAAGGTATTGTTGGGTGGGCCTGTCCTGCTGGAGTGGTAGTTGGTCCTGCAGGGGTAGTTGTGGGTGGCTGTCCTGCTGGAGTCGTTGTAGGTCCTGCAGGGGTAGTTGTGGGTGGCCTGTCCTTGCTGGAGGGGTTGGTGGTTTGTCCTGCAGGGGTTAGGTTGGGTGGTTGCTGTCCTGCTGGAATGGTGGTTTGTCCTGCAGGGGTTAGTTGTGGGTGCTGTCCTGCTGGAGGTGGTGGTTGGTCCTGCAGGGGTTTTGGGGTGGCTGTCCTGCTGAATTGTTGTAGGGTTCCTGGCAGGGGTAAGTTTTGTGGGTGGCTGTCCTCTGGAGTTGTTGTAAGGGCCTACAGGTAGTTGTGGGTTGCTGTCCTGCTGCAAAGGGGTTGGTTGGTAGGATTCCGGCAGGGGTAGGGTTGGTGGGTGGCTGTCCTGCTGGAGTGGTTGGTTTGGGTCCTGCCAGGGGTAGTTGTGGGTTGGCTTGTCCTGCTGGATTTGTTTTGTAGGTCTGCAGTTGGTGATTGGTGGTGGCCTGTCCTGCTGGATGGGGTGGTTTGTCCCTCAGGGGTTAGTTGGGTGGGTGGCTGTCCTGCTGGAGTTGTTGTAGGTCCTGCAGGGGTAGGTTGGTTGGGTGCCTGTGTCCTGCTTGAGGGGTTTGTTTGTAAGGTTCCTGCAGGGGTAGGGTTGGTGGGTGGCTTGTCCTGACTGGAGTGGTGTGTTGGGCTCCCCTGCCGGGTATTTTTGTTGGCTGTCCTGCTTGGAGGGGTTTTTGTAGGTTCCTGTCAGGGTTATTGGTTGGTGGCTTCCTGCTGAAGTGTGGTTGGGGTCCCTGCCGGGGTAGGTTGTGGGGGTGGGCTGTCTCCTGCTGGAGTTTTGTTGGTTAAGGTCCTGCAGGGTAGTTGTGGGTGTGCTGTCCCTGCTGGAAGGGGTTGTTGTAGTTTCCCTGCAGGGGTAGGGTTGGTGGTGGCTGTCCCCTGCTGGAAGTGTGGTTGTCCTGCAGGGGTAGTTGTGGGTGGCTGTCCTGCTGGAGTCGTTGTAGGTCCTGCAGGGGTAGTTGTGGGTGGCTGTCCTGCTGGAGTGGTGGTTGGTCCTGCAGGGTTATTGTGGTGCTGTCCTGCGGAGGTTGTTGTAGGTCCTGCAAGGGGTAGTTGTGGGTGGCTGTCCTGCTGGAGTGTTTGTATGGTCCTGCGGGTTAGTTGGTGGTGGCCTTGTACCTCTGGATGGGGTGTTGGTCCTGCAGGGGTAGTTGTGGGTGGCTGTCCTGCTGGAGTCGTTGTAGGTCCTGCAGGGGTAGTTGTGGGTGGCTGTCCTGCTGGAGGTGGTGGTTTTGGTCCTGCCGGGGTAGGGGTTGGGGTGGCTGTCCTGCTGGAGTTGTTTTGGGTAGGTCCTTGCAGGGGTAGTTGTGGGTGCCTGTCCTGGCTTGGAGGTTGTTGTAGGTCTGCAGGGGTTAGTTGTTGGGTTGGCTGTCCTGCTGATGGTGGTTGGGTCCTGCAGGGGGAGGTAGTTTGTGGGTGCTGTCCTCCTGGAGGTGGTGGTTGTCCTTGCAGGGGTAGTTTGTGGGTGGCCTGTCCTGGCTGGATGGTGGTTGGTTCCTGGGCAGTGGTATTTGTTTGGGTGGCCCTGTCCTGCCTGAGGGGTTGTTGTAGTCCTGCAAGGTAGTTTTGGGTTGGGTGGCTTGTCCTGGCTGGAGTGGTGGTTGGTCTGCAGGGTTAGTTGTGGGGTGGCTGTCCCTGCTGGAGGTTTTGGTTGGTCCTGCCGGGGTATTTTGGGGTGTAGCGTGTTCCTCTGGGTTGTTTGTAAGTCTGCAGGGGTAGTTTGGTGGCCTTGTCCTGGCTGAGTTCCCGGTTTGTAGGTCCTGCGGGGTTGTTGTGGGTGGCTGTACTGCTTGGAGATTGGGTTGGTAGGTCCTTTGCAGGGGTAAGATGTGGGTGGGCCCTGTCCTGGCTGGATTGGTGGGTTGGTTCCTGGCGGGGTTACCTTGTGGGTTGGCTGTTCCTGCTGGAGGGTTGTTGGTAGGGTCCTGGCAGGGTTGTTTGTGGGTGGCCTGTACTGGCTGGATTTTGTTTGTTAGGTCCCTGGCAGGGTATTGGTGGGTGCCCTGGTCCTGGGCTGGCGTGGTGGTTGGAACCTGCAGGGTTTTAAGTTGGGTGGTGGCTTGTCCTGCTCGGAGTGTGTTGTTTTCCTGCAGGGGTAGTTGTGGGTGGCCTGTCCTTGGCTGGAGTGGTGGTTGGGGTCCGTGCCAGGGGTAGATTTGGGTGGCTGTCCTGGGCTGGAGTGGGTGGTTGGTCCTGCAAGGGGTAGGATGTTGGGTTGGGGCTGTCCTGCTGGCGTGGTGGTTTGTTCCTGCAGGGGTTAGTTGGGTGAGGTGGCCTGTCCCTGCTGGAGGGGTTGGTT
Source organism: Macrobrachium nipponense (assembly GCF_015104395.2). Taxonomy (NCBI): domain Eukaryota; kingdom Metazoa; phylum Arthropoda; class Malacostraca; order Decapoda; family Palaemonidae; genus Macrobrachium; species Macrobrachium nipponense. The sequence goes on along the minus strand of NC_061101.1, from coordinate 2,176,949 downwards.
GGTTGGGTCCTGGCAGGGGTAGTATGTGGTTGGCCTGTCCTGGCTGGAGTTGGGGTTGGGTCCCTCGCAGGGGTAATGTGGGTGGCCTGTCCTGCTGGAAGGGGTGGTGGTTTGGTTCCTGCAGGGGTTTTTAAGGGTGGTTGGGGTGTGGCTGTCCCTGCTGGAAGTGGTGGTTTGGTCCTGGCATGGGTGACTTGTTGGGTGGCTGGTCCTGCTGGAGTGGTGGTTGGTGTCCTTGCAGGGGTAAGGTTGTGGTGGCCTGTCCTAGCTTGGAGTTGGTTGTTGGTCCTGCCAGGGGTTATATGTGGGTGGACCTGTCCTGGCTGGAGTGGTTGGTTGGTCCTGCAGGGGTAGTTTTTGTTGGGTGGCGGGTCCTGCTGGAGTGGTGGTTGTCCCTGCATGGGTAGATGGTGGGTTGGCTAGTTCCTGCTGGAGTGGTGGTTGGTCCTGCAGGGGTAGTTTGTTGGGTGGGCTGTCCTGCCTGGAGGTTGGTGGTTGGTCCCTGGCAGGGGTAGATTTGTTGGGTGGCTGTCCGCTGCTGGGAGTGTGGTTTGGTACCTGCAGGGGTTAGTTGTGGGTGGCTTGTCCTGCTGGAGGTGGGGTGGTTTTGTCCGGCAGGGGTAGATGTGGGTTGCTTGTCCCTGCTGAGGGGTGGTGGGTTGTCCCCTGCAGGGTTGAGTTGTGGGTGGCTGTTCCTGCTGGAGTGGTTGTTGGTCCTGCCGGGGTTAAGATGTGGGTGGCCTGTCCTGCTGGAGGTGGTGGTTGGTCCTGCAGGGGTAGGTTATGTGGGGTGGCTGCCTGCCTGGAGTGGTGGTTGGGTCCTGGCAGGGGTTTTAGGATGTGGGTTGGCTTGTCCTGCGGAGGGTGGTGGTTGGTCCTGGCAGGTGTAGGTTTGTGGGGTGGCTGTCCCTGCTGGAGTTGGTGGTTGGTGCCTGCGGGTACTTTGTTGGGTGGGCTGGTCCCCTGCTGGAGTGGTGGGTGGTCCCCCTGATCAGGGGTAGGATGTGGGTGGCTGTCCCCTGGCTGGAGGTTGGTGGTTGGTCCTGCAGGGGTGGTAGTTGTGGGTGGGCTTTTCCTGGCTTGAGTGTGGTTGGTCCCTGCGCGGGTAGGTTTGTTGTGGGTTGGCTGTCCTGCTGGTGTGTGAGTTGTCCTTGCAAGGGGTTAGCTGTGGGTGGCTGTCCTGCTGGAGGTGTGGGTTGGTCCCCGTGCAAGGGGTTAAGTTTTTGTGGGTGGCCTGTCCTGCTGGAGTGGTGGTTTGGTCCCTGCAGGGGTAGATGTTGGTGGGCTGTTCCTGCTGGAGGTGGTGGTTGGTCCTGCAGGGGTAGCTTGTGGGTGGCTGGTCCGCTGTTGGAAGTCTGGTTGTTGGTCCTGCAGGGGTAGTTTGGTTTGGGGGTGGCCTGTCCCCCTGCTGGCGTGGTGGGTTGGTCCTGCATGGGGTGAGATTTGGGTGGTGGTGGCTGTCCTGCTTGGAGTGGTGGTTGGTCCTGCAGGGGTTAAGTTGGTGGTGTCCTGTCCTGCTGGAGGGGTGGTGTTGGTCCTGCAGGGGTTTAGAATTTATGGGTTGGCTGTCCTGCTGGAGGGTGGTTGTTCCCCTGCAGGGGGAGATTGGTTGGGTGGCCTGTCCTGCTGGAAGTGGGGTGGTTGGTCCCTGCAGGGGTTAGTTTGGGTGGGTGGCTGTCCCTGGCTGGAGTGGTGTTTGGATCCTGCAGGGGTTATGATTGGTGGGTGGCCTGTCCCTGGGGGCTGGAGTTGGTGGGTTGGTCCTGCGGGGTAGATGTGTGTGGCCTGTCCTTGCTGGAGTGGTGGGTTGGTGCCGGCAGGGGTAGATGGGTGGGTGGACTGTACCCTGGGGCTGGAGTTGTTGGTAGGTCCTGCAGAGGTAGTTTGTGGGTGCCTGTCCTGGCTGGAGTGGGGTTGGGTTGGTCCCTGCAGGGGGTAAGTTTGTGGGTTGGGCTGTCCCCTGCTGGAGTTGGTTTGGTTGGTCCCTGCAGGGGTAGAATGGTGAGGTGGCCTGTCCTGCTGGGAGGGGTAGGTTGGTTGGGTCCTTCAGGGGCAGATGTGGGTTGGCCTGTCTGGCTGGAGTTGGTTTGGTTGGATCCTGGGCAGGGGTATTTTGTGGTTGGCCTTGTCCCGGCTGGAAGTGGTGGTTGGTCCTGCAGGGGGTAGATTTGTGGGTTGGCCTGGTCCTGCTTGGGAGTTGTTGTATGTCCTGCAGGGTAGGTTTGTGGGTGCTGTCTGCTGGAGTGGGTGGTTGGTCCTGCAGGGTTAGGTTGTGGGTGCCTGTCCCTGCTGGAGGGGTGGTGGTTGGTCCTGCAAGGGGTTAGTTTGGGTTTTTGGGGGGGTTGGCTGTCCTGCTGGAGTGGTGGTTTTGGTCCCTGCATGGGTTAGGAAATGTGGTTGGCCTGTCCTGCTGGAGGGTTTGTTGTAGGTTCCTGCAGGGGTAGGGTTGGTGGTGGCTGTCCCCTGCTGGAGTGGTGGTTGGTCCTGCAGGGGTAGTTGTTGGGTGGGTTGGCTGTCCTGGCTTGGAGTTTGGTTGGTTGGTCCTGCAGGGGTAGATGTGGTGGCCTGTCCTGCTGGCGTTGTCTGTAGGTCCTGCAAGGGGTTAAGTTGGGTGGTGGGTGGCTGTCCTGCTGGAGTTGTTGGTTGGTCCGGCAGGGGTAGTTTTGTGGGTGCTGTCCTGCTGAGGGGTGGGGGTTGGTCCCCTGCCAGGGGTTAGTTGGGTGGGTGGATGTCCTGCTGGAGTGGTTGGTTGGTCCCTGCAGGGGTAAGGATGTGGTGGCCTGTCCTGCTGGAGTTGGTTTTGGTAGGTCCTGCAGGGGTAGTTTGTGGGGTGGCTGTCCTTCCTGGAGTGGTTGGTTTGGTCCCTTCAGGGGTAAGTTGTTGGTGGCTGTCCTGCTGTAGTGGTGGTTGGTCCTGCCAGGGGTAGATTGTGGGTGGCTAGTCCTGCTGGAGTTGTTGTAGTCCCTGCTTAGGGGTTTGTTGTGGGTGGTCTGTCTTGCCTGGAGGTTTTTTGTAGGTCCTGGCCCCCCCCCAGGGGGTAGTTTTGTGGGTGCCGATCCTGCTGGAGTTTGTGGGTTGGTCCTGCAGGGGTATTTGTGGGTGGCCTGTCCTGGCGGGAGTTTGGTTGTTTAAGGTTTCCTGCAGGGTGGTAGTTGTTGGTTTGGCTGTCCTGCTGGTGAGTGGTTGGTTGGTCCTGCAGGGGTAGTTTGTGGGGTGGCTGTCTGCTGGAGTTGGTGGTTTGGTCCCTGCATGGGGTAAAGGGGGTTGGGGGTTTTTGGGTGGTGGTGGTGGGGGGGGGGGGGGGGCTGTCCCGGCTGGAGTGGTGGTTGTTCCTGGTCCGGGGTAAGTGGTGGTTGGCTGTCCTGGCTGGAGGTGGTGGTTGGGCCTGCAAGGGTTAGATGGGTGGGTGGCTGTCCTGCTGGAGTGGGTTTGTAGTTTCCTGGCAGGGTTGTTGTGGGTGCCTGTAACTGCTGGAGGGGATTTTTGTGTGTAGGTTCCCTGCAGGGGTAGGGTTTTGGTGGGTGGGCTGTCCTGCTGGAGTGGTTGGTTGGTCCTGCAGGGTAAGTTTGTGGGTGGGCTTGTCCCCTGCTGGAGTTGGTTGTTAGGTTCCTGCAGGGGTAGTTGTGGGGGCTTCCCTCTGGGCGTGTTGGTTGGTCCCCTGCAAAAAAAAGGGGTAGGTTGTGGGTGAGACTGGTTCCTTCTGGAGTTTTGTTGTAGGTCCGCACAAGGGGTTTTATTTGTGGGTGGCTGTCTCTGCTGAGTTTGGTTTGTAGGGGTTCCGTGGGGCAGGGGTAGTTGTGGGGGGCTGTCCTGCTGGAGGGGTGGTGTTGGTCCCCTTTGCCAGGGGTAGTTGTGGGTGGCTGGTCCCTGCTGGAGTTGGGTTGGTTAGGTCCTGCAGGGTAGTTTGTGGGTGGCTGTCCTGCTTGGGAGGTGGTGGTTAGGTCCTGCAAGGGGTAGATTGTGGGTGGCTGTCCTGCTGGAGTTTTGGTTAGGTTCCTGGCAGGGGTAGTTGTGGGTGTGCCTGTCCTGTCTGGAATGGGGTTTTGGTTGGGTCCCCTGCAGGGGTAGTTGTGGGTAGTGGCCCTGTCCTGGCTGGAGTGGTTTTGGTTGGTCCTGCAGGGGTAATTGTTGGTGGGCTGGTTCCTGCTGGATTTTGTTGTAGGTCCTGCAGGGGTAAGGTTGTGGGTGCTGCCTGCTGGAGTGGGTGGTTGGTCCTGGCAGGGGTAGTTGTGGGTGGCTGGGGTTCCTGCTGGAGTTGGTGGGTGGGTGGTCCTGCAGGGGTAGTTGTGGTGGCCTGTCCTGGCTGGATGGTGGTTGGTTCCTGCAGGGGTTTAGTTGTGGGTGTCCTGTCCCTGCTGGCGTGGTGGTTGGTCCTGCAAGGGGTATGTTGGTTGGGGGGGCTGTCCTGCCTGGAGTTTGGGTTTTAGGTTCCCTGGCAGGGTTTTTGTGTGTGGCCTGTCCTGCTGGAATTGGGGTTGTTAGTTCCTGGGCAGGGTAGGTTTGTTGGGTGTCTGTCCTGCTGGAGTGGTTGGTTGGGTCCTGCAAGGGGTAGTTGGGGTGGGTGGCTGTCCTGCTGGAGTTGGTTGTTAGGGTCCATGCAGGGGTAGTTGTGGGTGGCCCTGTTTTTGTTTTTTTTTCCCCACCACCCCCCCCTGCTGGAGTGGTGGTTGGGTCCCTGCAGGGGTAAAATGGTGGATGGCTTGTCCTGCCGGAGTTGGTTGGTAGGTCCTGCAGGGTTGTTGTGGGTGGCCTGTCCTGCTGGAGATTTGGTTTGTTAGGTCCTACAAGGGTAAGGGGGTTGTGGGTGGCTGTCCTGCTGAGAGTTGTGGGTGGTTTGGGTCCTGCAGGGGTATTGTGGGTGGCCTGTCCCTGGCTGGAGTTTGGTTGTTAGGATCCTGCAGGGGTAGTTGTGGGGTGGCCTGTCCTGCTGGAGTGGTGGTTGGTCCCTGCAGGGGTAGATTTGTTGGGTGGCTGGGTCCCTGCTGGATGGTTGGTTGGTCCTGCGGGTTAGTTTGTTTGGGTGGCCTTGTCCTGCTGAGGGGTTCTTTGTTAGGTCCCCCACCCCCCCCCCCTGGCAGGGGGTAGGTTGTGGGTGGCTTGTCCTGCTGGAGTTCGTTGGTTAGGTTCCTCAGGGGTAGTTGTGGGTGGCCTGTCCCTCTTGGAGGGGTGGTGGTTGGTCCTGCAGGGGTTAGTTTGGGTGGTGGCTGTCCTGCTGGAAAAGTTGGTTGGTTAGGTTCCGCAGGGGTAGTTGTGGGTGGACTGTCCCTAGGGCTGGAGTTTTCGGATTGTAGGTCCTGCCGGGGTAGTTGTGGGTGCCTGTCCTGGCTGGAGTGGTATGGTTAAGGTTCCTGCAGGGGTTAGTTGTGGGTGGCTGTCCTGCTGGAGTTCGGTTGTTAGGTCCCTTGTGCAGGGGTAGTTTTTGTGGGTGGACTGTCCGCTGCTGGAGTGGTGGTTGGTCCTGGCAGGGGTAGGGTTGGTTGGGTGCTGTCCTGGCTGAGGGTCGTTGTTTAGTTCCTGCGGTGGGTTAGGTTGTGGGTGGCTTTGTCCTTCTGAGTCGTTTGGTCCTGAAAAGGGTAGTTTGTTGTGGCTTGTTCCTCGCTTGGAAGTTTCCGTTTGTTGGTCCTGAGGGGTAGTTTGGTTTGGGTGGCTGTCCTGCTGGAGTGGGTGGTTTGGTCCTGCAGGGGTAGTTGTGGGTGGCTGTCCTGGCTTGGAGTGGTGGTTGGTCCTGCAGGGTTAGTTTGTTGGGTGGCTGTCCTGCTGGAGTTGTTGTAGGCCTGGCAGGGGTGTTGTGGGTGCTGTCCTGCTGGAGTTGATTGGGTCGGTCCCTTCAGGGGTGGTTGGGGTGGCCTGTCCCTGCATGGAGGTGGTAGTTGGTCCCTGCAGGGGTATTTTTTGGTTGGCTGGTCCTGGCTTGGAGTAGGTAGTTGGTCCTTGGGGGGCAGGGGTATTGGTGGGTGGCCCCCCCACCCCCTGTTCCTGCGGGAGTTGGTTGGTTTGGTCCTGCAGGGGTTAGTTTGGTGGGAGTGGGCTGTCCTGCCTTGGAGTTTGTTTGTAGGTCTGCAGGGTTAGTTGGTGGGTTGCCTGTCCTGCTGGAAGGGGTGTGTAGGTTCCTGCAGGAGGTTATTTGGGTGGGTGGCTTGTCATGCTGGATTGGTAGTTGGTCCTGGAAGGGGTAGTTGTGGATTGGCTGTTCCCTGCTGGAGGTTTTTGTAGGTCCTCCAGGGTAGTTGTTGGTGGCTGTCCTGCTGGAGGGGTTGTTGTAGGTTCCTGCATGGTTTTAGGTTTTTTTTTTTTTGTGGGTGGCTGTCCTGCTGGAGTGGTGGTTGGTCCCCTGAGTGTAGTTTGTGGGTGGCTGGTCCTGCTGGAGTTGGTTGGGTTGGTCCTGCAGGGGTATTGTGGGTGCCTGGTCCTGGCTGGAGTGGTGGTTTGGTCCTGCAGGGGTTAGGTTTGTGGGTGGCCCTGTCCTGCTGGAGGGGTTGGTATTGGGTTCCCTGCAGGGGGTAGGGTTGGTGGGTGGCTGTCCATGCCTGGAGTGGTTGTTTTGGTCCTGAAGGGTAGTTGTGGTGCTGTCCTGCTGGAGGGTGGTTGTTGGTCCCTGCAGGGGTTTATTGTTGGTGGAGTGGCTGTCCCTGCTGGAGTGGGTTGTTTGGTCCTGCAGGGGTTAAGGTTGTGGGTGCCTGTCCTGACTGGGGAGTGGTGGTTGGGTCCCTGCAGGGGTAGTTGTGGGGTGGCTATCCTGCTGGAGTGGTGGGTATTGGTCCCTGAAGGGGTAGTTTGTGGGTTGCCTGGTCCTGCTGCGTGGTTTTGGTCCCTGAAAGGGTAGTTGTGGGTGGTGTCCTGCTTGGAGTTTGGGTGTGGTTCTGCCATGGGTAGTTTGTGGGTGGCCTGTCCTGCTGGAGTTTGGCTGGGTTTGGTCCTGCAGTGGTATTGTGGGTGGCCTGTCCTGGCTGTGTGGTTGTTGGTCCTGAAGGGGGTAGTGTGTGGGTGGGCTGTCCTGCTGGAAGGTTGGGTTGTTGGGGGGGTTTTTTCCCCCCCCCCCCCCCTGCAAGGGGTAGTTTGGGTGGTGGCTGTCCTGCTGAGTGGTTGTTTTGTTCCTGAATTTGGGTAGTTTTGTGGGTGGCCCTGGGTCCTCTGGAGTTGGTTTGGGTTGGTCCTGCAGGGGTGTTTTGTGGGTGGCCTGTCCTGGCTGGAGTGGTGGTTTGGGTTCTGAAGGGGTTATTTGGTGGGTGGCCTGTCCCTGCCTGGAGGGGTGGTTGTTGTCCTGAGGGGTTTAGTTGGTTGGGTTGGCTGTCCTCTGGAGTGGTTGTTGGTCCTGGCCGGGGTAGTTTGGTGGGTTGGGCTGTCCTGCTGGAGTGGGGTGTTGGTCCTGCAGGGGTAGTTTGTGGGTGGCTGTCCTGCTGGAGTCCGGTTTGTTGTTTCCTGCCAATGGGTTAGGTTGTGGGTGGCCCTGTCCTGGGGCTGGAGTGTGGGTGGTCCTGCAGGTGTATTTGGGTGGGTTGGCTGTTCCTCTGCGTTGGAGTGGTGGTTGGTCCTGCAGGGGTTATTGGTGGTGGCCTGTACCTGCTTGGAGGGGGGTGGTGGGTTGGTGCCTGCAAAAAAAAAGGGGTTATTTGTGGGTGGCTGTCTGCTGAGTGGTGGTTGGTCCTGCTGGCAGGGGTTATTTGGTGGAGTTGGCCTGTCCCTAGCTGGAGGGGTGGTGGTTGGTCCTGCAGGGTTAGGTTTGGGTGGGTGATCTGTCCCTTGCTGAAGTCCGTTGTTGGTTCCTGCAGGGGTGGTTGTGGGTGGCTGTCCTGCTGAGTGGGTGGGTTGGTACCTGCAGGGGTTTTAGTTGGGTGGGTGGCTTTCCTGCTGGAGTCCGTTGTTTGTTCCTTCAGGGGTAGTTTTGTGGTGTCCTGTTCCTGCTTGGAGTGGTGGTTGGTCCTGCAGGGTAGGTTTGTGGGTGGCTGTGCCTGCTGGAGAGTCGTTGGTTGGTCCTGCTAGGGGTCCCGTGTGGGTGGCCTGGTCCTGCCTGGAGTCGTTTGTTGGTTCCTGCAAGGGGTTCGTTGGTGGGTGGCTGGTCCTGATGGAGTTTCGTTGGGTATGGTCCTGCAGGGGTTAGTTGTGGGTGGCCTTGTCCTGGCTGGAGTGGTGGTTGGGTCCTGAAGGAGTAGTGTGTGGGTGGCTGTCCTGCTGGAGGGGTGGTAGTTGGTCCTGGCTAGGGTTATTTATGGGATGGCCCTGTTCCCTGCTGGAGTGGTTAGTTGGTCCCCTGCAGGGGGTAGGTTTTGGGTGGTGGGTGGCTGTCCTGCTGGGGATTGGTAGTTGGTCCTGCCGGGGTAGGTTGTGGGTGGCTGTCCTCTGGAGTTCGTTGGGGTTGTTCCTTGCAGGGGTAGTTGTGGTTGGCCTGTCCCGCTGGAGTGGTTAGTTTTGGTCCTGCAGGGGTAGTTGTGGGTGGCTGTCCCTGCTGGAGTGGTAAGTTGGTCCTGCAGGGGTTAAGGTTTTGGGTGGCCTGTCCTGCTGGATGGGGTAGTTGGGGTCCTGGCAGGGGTAGTTTGTGGGTGGCCTGTCCTGGCTGGAGAGGGTGGTGGTTGGTCCTGCAGGGGTTATTGTTGGTGGCCTTGTCCTGCTGGATGGGGGTAGTTGGTTCCGGGCAGGGGTATTGGTGGTGGGCTTAGGTCCTGCTGGAGTGGTAGTTGGTCCTGCAGGGGTTAGTTGGTGGGTAGCCTGTCCTGCTGGAGGGTGGTAGTTGGTCCTGGGCAGGGTATTTGGTGTGGGTTGGCCCTGTCCTTGCTGGAGTTCGTTGGTTGGTCCTGCAAGGGGAGTAGTTGTGGGTGGCTGTCCCTGCTGGAGTCTTTGGTTGGTCCTGCAGGGGTATTTGTGGGTGGCCTGTCCTGGCTGAGATTCGATTGGTTGGTCCTGCAGGTGGTAGTTTGTTGGTGGCCTGTCCTGCCTGGAGTGGGTGGTTGGTCCTGCAGGGGTTAGGTTGTGGTGGCCCTGTCCTTGACTGGGAGTGGGTAGTTTTGTCCTGGGCAGGGGTACATTGGTGGGTGGCTTGTCCTGCTGGAGTGGTAGGTTGGTCCCTGCAGGGGCGGTAGTTGGTGGGTGGGCTGTCCTGCTGGAGTGGTCAGGTTTTGGATCCTAGCAGGGGTAGTTGTGGGTGGCTGTCCTGCTGGAGTGGTAGTTGGGTCCTGGCAGGGGTTAAGTTGGTGGGTGGCCTTTTGTCCTGCTTGGGTCGTTGTTGGTCCTGCAGGGGTAGTTTGTGGGTGGCTGTCCTGCTGGATTCGTTGGTTGTCCTGCAGGGGTTAATTTGGTGGGTGGCCTTGTCCTGCTGGAGGGTGGTGGTTGGTCCTGGCAGGGTTAGTTTATGGGTGGCTGTCCTGCTGGAGTTCGTTGTTGGTCCTGCATGGGGTAGTTTGTGGGTGGTGGTCCTGGGCTTTGGAGTGTTAGGTTTTGGTCCCCTGCAGGGGTATTTGTGGGTGGCCTGTCCTGCTGGATGGTGGTTGGTCCTGCATTGGGTTAGGTTGTGGTGGGGCCTTGTCATGGGGCTGGAGGGGTTGGGTTGGGTCCCTGGCAGGGGTAGTTTGTCCGGGTTGGCCTTGGTCCTGCTGGAGTCGTTTGTTGGTTGGTCCCTGCAGGGGTAAGTTGTGGGGTGGCTGTCCTGCTGGGAGTGGGAGTTTGGGTCCCCTGCAGGGGTTAGTTGTGGGTGGCCTGTCCTGCTGGATAGGGTTTGTTGTTTGGTCCTGCAGGGGTTAGTTTGGGTGGGTGGCCTGTCCCTGCTGGAGTCCGGTTGGTTGGTCCTGCCGGGTAGGTTTGGGTGGCTGTCCTGCTGGAGTTCGTTGTTGGTCCAGCAGGGTAGGGTTTTTGTGGGTGCTTCCTGCTTGCCGTCGTTTGGTTAGGTCCTAGCAGGGGTTAAGTTGGTGGGTGGCCTGTTCCGCTGGAGGGGTGGTGTTTGGTCCTGCAGGGGTTAGGTTGGGTGGGTCGCTTGTCCTGCTGGAGTCGGTTGTTGGTTCCTGGCAGGGGTTAGTTGTGGGTGGCTGTCCCCCCCTGGCTGGAGTCGTTCTGTTGGTCCTGCAGGGTTAGTTGTGGGTGGCCTGTCCTGCTGGAGGGTCGTTGTAGGTTCCCTGCAGGGGTATTTTTGGGTGGCCTGTCCTGCTGGAGTGGGTTGGGTTTTGGTCCTGCAGGGGGTACTTGTGGGTTGGCTGCCTGCCTGCGAGGGTGGTTGGTCCTGCAGGGGTAAGGTTGGGGTTGGCTTGTCCTGCTGAGGGTGGGTGGTTTTTGGTCCTGCAGGGGTAGTTGGTGGGTGGCTTGTCCTGCTGGAGTCGGTTGGTTGGGTCCCTGCAGGGGTCGTATTTTGTTGGGTGGGCTTGTCCTTGCCTGGGTCGTTGGTTTGGTCCAGCAGGGGTTAGTTGTGGGGTGGCTGTTCCCTGCTTGGAGTCCGTTGTTGGTCCAGGGCAGGGGTAGTTGTTTGGGTGGCTGTTCCTGCTGGAGTCCGTTGTTGGTCCAGCAGGGGTAGTTGGGGGTGGGACTGGTCCTGTCGGAGTGGTGTTGGTCCTGGCAGGGGTCGTTGTTGGGTGCCTTCCTGCTGGAGGGGTGGTAGTTGGTTGGGTGGCAGGGGCTAGTGTGGGGGCTGTCTGCTGGAGTGGTGGTTGGTCCTGCAGGGGTAGTTGTGGGTGGCTGTCCATGCTGGGGGAGTCGTTGTTGGTCCATGCCCCCAAGGGGTAGTTTTGGGGTGGCTGTCCTGATGGAGTCGTTGTTGGTTCCAGCAGGAGGTAGGGTTGTGGGTGGCTTTGTCCTGCTTGGGAAGGTTCGGTTTTTGTTGGTTCCTGCAGGGGTAGTTGTGGGGTGGCTTTGTCCTGTGAGTGTGGTTGGTCCTGCAAGGGCGTAGTTGTGGGATCGGCTTGTTTTTTCATGGAATAGGGGTCGTTGTTGGGGAAGTCCTGGCAGGGGTAAGTTGTGGGTGGAATGTACTTCTGGAGTGGTGGTTGCAGTTCCTGCAGGGGTAGTTGTGGGTGGCTGATTCCTGGCTGGGAGTCGGTTGGTTGGTCCCTGGCAGGGGTGGGGTGTGGGTTGGATGGGTTCCTGGACTGGGAGTTCGTTGTTGGTACCTGGGGTCAGGGGTTAGTTGTTGGGGGGCTTGGTTCCTGGCTGGAGGGTCGTTGTTGGGTCCTGGAGGGCCGTAGTTGGGGTGGCTGTCCTGCTGGAGGTCGGTTGTTGGAGTCCTGCAGGGGTAGTTGTTGGGTGGCTGTCTGTGGGAAGCGGTTGTTGAGTCCGTGGCAGGGGTAGTTGGGGTTGGCTGGTTCCTGCTGGAGGGGTGGTTGGTTGGGTCCTGGAGGGGTAGTTGTGGGTGCATGTCCTGGCTGGGGTTCGTTGTTGGTCCTGACAGGGGTAGTTGTGGGCGTGGCTGTCCATTGATGAGTCGTGTTGGTTCCTGCCAGGGGTTAGTTGGTGGGTGGGCTGTCCTGCTGGAGTGGTGGTTGGTCCTGCAGGGGTAGTTGTGGGTAGGCTGGTCCTGCTGGAGGGTCGGTTGTTGGCTCCTGCAGGGGTAGTTTGGGTGGGTGGCTTGTCGTGCTGGAGTCGTTGTTGGTCCTGCATGGGGGTATAGTTGTGGGTGGCTGTCCGTGGCTGGGAGTCGGTTGGTTGGTTCCTGCAGGGGTAGGGGTTGGGTGGGGGCTGTCCTGCTGGGGAGTCGTGTTGGGTACCTGCAGGGGTAGGTTGTGGGTGGGCTATGTCCATGCTGGGGTCGTTGTTGGTCCAATGCAGGGGTAGTTGTGGGCTGGGATGTCCACTGCTGGCGGTCCGTTGGTTGGTTCCTGCAGGGGGTAGTTTGTTTTTTTGGGGGGTGGCTGTCCTGCTGGACGTAGGGTGGTGGTATGCAGGGGTTAGTTTGTGGGGGCCTGGTCCTGGGGCTGGAGTGGTAGGTTGGGGCCTGGCGGGTAGTTCCGGGGTGGCTTTCCTGCTTGGAGGGGTGGTTGGTTGGTCCACTGGACAGGGGTAGTTGTGGGTGGCTGTCCTTGCTGGAGTCGGTTGGTTGGTCCTGCAAGGGGTAAGTTGTGGGTGGCTGTCCTTGCTGGAGTTGGTGGTTGGTTCCTGCAGGGGTGGTTAGTTGTGGGTGGATGTTTCCTGTGGAGTGGAGGGGTGGTTGGTCCTGCTAGGGGTAGTTGTGGGTGGCTTTGTCCTGCTGGAAGTCGGTGGTAGGGTCCTGCAGGGCGGTAGTTGTGGGTTGGCATGTCCTGCTGGAGTCGGTTGGTTGGTCCTGCAGGGGCTTAGTTGTGGGGGCGGTGGCCTGTTCCTGGTGGGTCGGTTGGTTGGTCCTGCAGGGGGTGTACGGTTAGTGGGTGGCGTGTCCTGCTGGGAGTGGTGGTTGGTCCTGCAGGGGTAGTTGGTGGGTGGCTGGTCCATGCTGGAGTCGGTTGGTTAGGTACCTGCAGGGGGTAGTTGTTTTTTTTTTTGGGGGTTCTCTTTCTCTGGTGGCATGTCCTGCCGGAGTCACGGTTGGTTAGGTCCATTGCCAGGGGGTAGTTGTGGGTGGCTGTCCTGCTGGAGTGGTGGTTGGTCCTGCAGGGGTAGGTGTGGGTGGCTGTTCCTGTTGGGTGGGGGTGGTCCTGTCAGGGGTAGTTGGTGGGTGGCTGTCCTGCTGGAGTAGGTTTGGTTGGTCCATGCAGGGGGAGGGTTAGTTGGGTGGCGTGGCTGTCCTGCTGGAGTCGGTGGTTGGTCCTGCAGGGGGGGTAGGTTGTCGGGTGGCTTGTCCTGCTGGAGTCGTTGTAGGTCCTGCTAGGGGTAGTTGTGGGTGGCTGTCCTGCTGGAGTCGTTGTTGGTCCTGCAGGGGTAGTTGTGGGTGGCTGTCCTGCTGGAGTGGTGGTTGGTGGTCCATGCAAGGGGGGTAGTTGTGGGTGGGCTTGTCTCTGCTGGAGTCGTTGTTGGTCCTGCAGGGGAGGTAGTTGTGGGTCGGCTGTCCTGATGGAGTCGTTGTGGTGTCCTGCAGGGGTTAGTTCGTGGGTGGCTGTTCCATGCTGGGTGGTGGGGGTTGGTCATGCAGGGGTAGGTTGTGGGTGGCTGTCCTGCCTGGAGTCGTTGTTGGTCCTGCCAGGGGGTTAGTTCGTGGGTGGCTGTCCATGCTGGAGTGGTTGGTTGGTTCCTGCAACGGGGTAGTTTGGGTGGGGTCGGCTGTCCTGCTGGAGTCGTTGTAGGTCCTGCAGGGGTAGTTGTGGGTGGCTGTCCTGCTGGAGTCGTTGTAGGTCCTGCAGGGGTAGTTGTGGGTGGCTGTCCTGCTGGAGTGGTGGTTGGTCCTGCAGGGGTAGTTGTGGGTGGCTGTCCTGGCTGGAGGTCGGTTGGTTGGGTCTGCAATGGGGTAGTTGCGGGTGGGGGCTCTGTCCTGCTGGAGTCGGTTAGTTGGTCCTGCAAGGGGTAGTGTCGGGGGTGGCTGTCCTGCTGGAGTGGTTGAGGTTGGTCCTGCCAGGGGTAGTTGTGGGTGGCGTACCTTGCTGGAGTGTGGTTGGTTCCTGACAGGGGTAGTTGGGGGTGGCTGGTTCCTGCTGGAGTGGTGGTTGGTCCACCTGCAGGGGGTAAGTTTTGGGTGGGTGGCTGTTGTCCATGTCTTGGAGGTCGTTGGGGTGGTTGGTCCTGCAAGGGGTAGTTGTGGGTGGGCTGTCCTGCTGGAGTTCGGTTAGTTGGTCCTGCAGGGGTAAGTTGTGGGTCGGTGTGCTGTCTGCTGGAGTGTAGTGGGTTAGGGTTTGGTAGCAAGGGGTAGGGGTATGTGGGTGGCTGTCCTGCTGGAGTCGTTGTTGGTCCTGCAGGGGTAGTTGTGGGTGGCTGTCCTGCTGGGAGAGTTGTGTTCCTGCAGGGGAGTTGTGGGTGGTGTCCTGGCTGGGAGTCGTTGTTGGTCCTGCAGGGTAGATTGTGGGTGGCTCAATTGCTGGAGGGGGTTGGTCCGTGCAGGAGGTAAAAGTTGTGGGTGGCTGTCCTGCTGGAGTCGTTGTTGGTCCTGCAGGGGTAGTTGTGGGTGGCTGTCCTGCTGGAGTCGTCGTGTCCTGTGGGTTAGTTGGTGGGTGGCCCTGGTCCTGCTGGAGTGGTGGTTGGTCCTGCAGGGGTAGTTGTGGGTGGCTGTCCTGCTGGAGTGGTGGTTGGTCCTGCAGGGGTAGTTGTGGGTGGCTGTCCTGCTGGAGTGGTGGTTGGTCCTGCAGGGGTAGTTGTGGGTGGCTGTCCTGAGGAGTACGGTTGTTGGTCATGCAGGGTTATTGTGGGTTTGGCTGTTCATCGCTGGAGTGGTTTAAAGGGGGGGTTGGACTGGCAGGGGTAGTTGTGGCGTGGCTGCTGCGGAGTCGTTGGAGGTCCTGCAGGGGTAGTGTGGGTGGCGTTCCTGCTGGAGTGGTGGTTGGTGTCCGGCAGGGGTATTGTGGGTGGCTGTCTCTGGAGTGGGTGGTTCGAGTTGGTCCTGCAGGGGTAGTTGTGGGTGGCTGTCCTGCTGGAGTGGTGGTTGGTCCTGCAGGGGTAGTTGTGGGTGGCTGTCCTGCTGGAGTCGTTGTTGGTCCTGGCAGGGTAGTTGGTGGGTGGATGTCCTGCGGGACGTGGTGGTTGGTCATGCAGGGTAGTGTGGGTGACGTCCTGCTGGAGTAGTGTTGGTCCTGCAGGGGTAGTTTGTGGGTGGCTGTCCTGCTGGAGTTGTGTGTGGTTGTGTAATGCAGGGGTAGTTGGGGGTGGCTGTCCTGCTGGAGTGGTGGTTGGTCCTGCAGGGGTTGTTGTGGGTGGCTGTCCTGCTGGAGTGGTGGTTGGTCCTTCAGGTGTTGTTGTGGGTGGCTGTCCTGTTGGAGTGGTGGTTGTCCCAGAAACTGTTGTGGCAGTGTACAATACAAATAATTACTAAGAATAATAGTTCCGAATTATCAAGAATTATGTAGGAACATGAAAAATAGTTTCTTGTTTAATAATTTTTTCCTTATTAGCAAATTTCCTGATTAATATTGCTGCGGGAAACAAAATTTAATGATTTAGTTTTATGATAATGATGTGTTTTGTATAGAACTTCTAGAAAATTTTTTTTCTCTCTCTCTAATTTGCATGTGTGTGTATTCATGTGCAATACATGTTTTATTGCAGTTACCCTTTCATTGAAAACTCAAGATTGCTCTTACCTGACAACGTTGTTAGCTGATTATTGATTGCTGCCAGTTCCGACGTCAAATTATTAAGTTCCTGTTCCGTACCGTAGACGAGTACAGTTGCTGTGTCATTGGCCGTATCCACAGCTTCTGTCAAGTTCCCCGCTTCGGATGCCGTTATGGTTAGCTCACCCGACTCCATGAGTGCAGTGAGATTCTCGGAAAGGATAACCATACATTCGAGACGTTCCAGACTCTCAATAGTGTCATCTAGGGCTAACATCACAGTGTTCAGGTCATTCATGACCTGTGTTAATACATTGGCGACACTTCCCGCAATTTTGTTTTCCTGGTTGAAATTACAGTAAGGTTCAATTGTGAGTATATTGTTTTGAAGGGTGCCAATGGTAAATGTTGCCTCCCTTCTGTGTCGGCGAAGTGTTTCAGCAGAAGATGCTTGAGATGTGTGCTTGATTTTTTCACTCATTCTGTTGAGAACATCCACTGAATGTCGTAGAATACTGATCTTTTTTAACACTCCATTTCTGTTTTCTTGCAAAGTGTTGTTGGTTACGCCTGTGGATACATAGGATGCAACACATGAAAAAGAGTTGTTGTCCATCTGAAAATGGTGTATGGTCATTCTCTTCACAATCAACAAGTTTAGACATGCATTTGCAAATGGCTGATGGCACCTGTTTGTATAAAACTGTCATGTACCTTGAAAAAGACTTACTTTCCAAACCACTGTCAGTTGTTCTGGTTTCACCTCCTTCAATCGCCTCCTGAAGGAGCTCTTCAAAGGCCTGCTTGTCCCCAAAGTCCTCAAAGTAGCCTGCTGCATTGGCCGATGCCACCTGGTTTATCATTGTGCTCAGGCAGTCGTATGTGTTAGACTTCTCCGCAGCTGACAAGGAGAAATCTTCTATCAGCGTCTGTAGGACGTAAGACACGCTGCCACTCAAATGCCCACCCATGCAATATGGTTGTAGCGTCACATTGCCTGAAGTTGAGTTGAAGTAAACATTTGGGAAGTCAGGCGATCGCCTCTCACGTGTCTTGTTCCTCAACGACTCCAAGACCAATATCAATTTCTGCCTGACAAGGTCCCTGGTCTCTGTCCTTTCCACATGGCCTTGGGATATCCCGTTCTCTGTTTGTGCGAGGCTGGCATCTTTTCGGATCCTTACGGATGATTCGTCGTCTTTATAATCTGCAAATATATGAAATGTTAGTTTCAGGATTTGACATGCAAATTTTGGGATATGTGTGGACAAATATATACAAGTGCACAGGTTTGGCATTCATTTCTTACGTTTTCTTATGCACTTTACCAGCCCAGTTGTACTTTCATAATTTTGTGGCAATTATGCCAGTGATTTGATTATGTTTATAGATGCCTCGAATTTTTGTCAAGGCACTGTGTAATGGTACTTAACAATAGTGCTGTGATAATACACTATAACAATACTCATGTTCTCCTGTATCTGCATAATTTATAAGTTTGTCAAATATAATTAAAACCCTAGCTGATTATCGTTAATGAAAATACTTGTGAAATCAACATTTCAGATTTTGCAGTTCATTTCCGCAATATCTTGCAACTGTGTGTGCAACTTAACGATGGAAATCCCCTATAGCACGGGCAAGGGATGTGTACGTATTGATTAGGTTAGGTTAGGCTAGACTGCAAGAATACTAGGACATATTGATAATCAGGTTCAAGGCGCTTATGTTTTGCATCCGCAAAAGCAATATTGATCCTGGAATAGTTAACGGAGAACCAAGGACAGTTGGGACCATATCTATGGTTGGGAAAATGTGTCAAAATATTGCACTTCATTAAGCTTGCACGTGGTTGGAATCACGGCGGCGCTCGTTGGTTGTGGTAATGAGCAATCCTCCTACATAAACTGACTCGCTACCAGATCCCTGTGGGCGGGGGACACCAGGGCACATGGTCCCCCCATAAAAAATAATGACAAAATAGTAATATTGAATATTTAGATAATAATAACATATAGAAATAATAATAAGATTTTAAGGAAAAGTATAGGGGAGACCGGCGTTAGTTGGCACACTTTTTACAATTTTGGTTATTGCGGATATAAAAGAAACATTTTTGCAAAATTCTCACCACTATTGAAAAATATTAACATTCGTCTTTATCATATAGCAAAATAATTGTTGTTTGCTTTCAACATAAGGTAACAATAAGCTTTAGAAAAAAATAACTTTTTCTTGCCAACTTGCCCCTATACGGGGTAAGTTGGCACATTGATAATTACAAGAAAATTTCTACATTGCATATAAATCAAATAGCAAAAATACCCTCTGAATTTCCAAAATACAAAATATAAGGCATTAGTATTGCTTCAGATCATCATCTGGTTGTAATTGTGGCAGGTAGTCTTCATGATGCTGTTACATGCCCTGCACTGGACCCGCACCTATCCTGGCTTACCAAACACAGGCTGTCTTCAGCTGAGCTTTCTTCTGAATCAACAGGAGCAGTTCCTCAGTATCACGCTGATGACTGATCTGAAGCCCACAATCTGTTACATAACCACCCGTAAAATCAAAATCTTGAGATAGTCTGTATTCAAAGTTGAAATTCCATCAATCCTAAACCCATTGAAAACATCAGAATAAGTGACAGCTAGAGGTAAAGCCGTGGAAACTTTACCAGGAATGTCACAGATGGGCATACTTGATCCTGGATTACCAGTCATCCACGAATCATATGCCCTGTTAAGACATTTCTTCAGAGGTCTATAAACACTAAAATCCGGGGGCTACAACTTGTGAAAACAATGTGGAGGAAAAGATAGGACACTAATCTCATTATCCCTCCAAAAATCCAGAAACAAAACGTAAATTATATAAATAAATAGGCTCACTATTGTTATCAAATAACGAGAGGCACGTCTGTACACGTGCCAACTTGCCCCATTTGTTTTGAGCCAACTTGCCCCATCCTTGCCATTTCGTACAAAAACACTTACTAGTCCATAACAAGAAGCCTTGAATTATTAATTTTAATGGTAAAGAATCTTTAAACCATAAGGAAAACTGTGATATAACTGAAAAATAATCTTTCATGAATGTATAGATGTTATAGCAAATAACAGAAAGATAAAAAAATTTACTTTACTACCATCAAAATCAAAATTTGTCTCGTAAATTCGAACTCCTACATTCTATCTCTACAGAATTTTGCTGGTAACTGAGGAACCACGTGGCAATTACACAGTATATGTATTAGAGTCATCCATTGGTAAACTTTAAGTTATCTTGAGTGTGCCAACTTAACCCTGTAGCCAACTAGCCACGATCACCCCTACTAATATATATATATATATATATATATATATATATATATATATATATATATATATATATATATATATATGTGTGTGTGTGTGTGTGTGTGTAAACTGTTATTCAAATGTCAAAACATGGTTAAATTCCACTCTGTGTTGAGAATCTAAAGTTACGCTACAGTATAGTATAGCCTAGTCTATACCATACTATACTATAACTGATTCACTTAAGGTAGATTCTCGGATGAGCCTTATTCTTACGAGACGTTTGTTTGGTGGCCGCTGATTGGCTGGTACCGAGAGGTAGGCAGCTTACAGCCAATCAGCGGCCGCCGAACTAACGTCTCGTAGGCATAGGGCTCACTCAAGAATCTACCTTAAGTGAACAGTTATAGGTAAAAGTTTGTCTCCGATCCGAACTCAAATCCCACACGAGGGCAAGTCTGTACTGGCGCCCCAGGGTTGTGGGGAGGCGTCAAATGTAGTTCGTAATTTTTAGTACTATCCTCTGTCAGGCATTATTATCTACATAATTTTATTTTTTATTGTGATAAATAGTAGTTTGTAAAACATTATGTAAACTGAATACATTTTTTTTTCATGAAGACTCGAAAGATATATAATGAAACATCGATGATCGAGTATAGGGATTGTAAGTATACGTATCCCAAACCAATTGTTGGGCTATGTATAGCCTGTAAGTAGTATGCGTCATGAACGTAATCTGACTTGAAATGTCAGAACACGGAAAGCTGACGATAATTCACATGTGTTGCCAATGCATAAATAATGAGAGAGAGAGAGAGAGAGGGGGGCGGTTAAGAGATTGAAGAATGGATAGACATTTCTGGTCAGAAGTATCGACAAGGCTATCAGGAACAACCGTAAATTTGAGTAACAATCTAACCAACAACGAAGGAGTTTAAAGAATAAAAGAGATAATAGCGAACATTAAAGTTTACAAAGACGACAATTTCGAACTAAATGAATTAATAATTAAATGCACCGTCAGCCTTTCTAACTTCCAAGTTCCAAGAAGAAGAAGCTGACGAAAAGTCGAAAACAATTGAAACGCGTCTGTTGACACAACAGCTCGTCAAGTATTTAATCTCCCAGTTTACGAGATTGGAAAATTGGATGTCTCGAGGGTTCCAATTAACCGGACACTTGTTCCAATAATCCCCAAACATCTGTTTCCATTAAAACGGCATAGCGGAGCTTCATGAGACTAAACAATTTCTCAATCTTGTTATCGTCCTTTCTCGTCCCTCCCCAACCCCCAACTCTTTGTTCCACATCCTTATCCCACTCTTGTACTTTTAATGGC